>NC_041337.1:7680467-7952967 GCF_004354835.1 Perca flavescens
TCAGTTGAAATTGTTGTAATCTCTATTCTGTTATATATGACGTGCCTTTAACTAAAAAATATACGGTGTGAGTGTCACCAATGGATGTATAGGTATCACCGAGTAATGGCCCCGGTTTCGTTATGAATATTTCTTTTCCTAGGATGGTGACGCCACCCCCTCCCTTCCCCCTCCCCCTCTCCCTCCCCCGTACACCTAAAATGGCTGCTCCATTCCAAACTAGGATTCCAAACTGTCACCAGCTAAACAACGATATTTTCACGTTTGTTTTTTAGCAGCCGTAATATAACGTTTGAAGTTTCGACCAAACGTCGATTAACGCTACCAACCAAAAAGCTGCCTCTACTGTAACACCACGTTTCTAATCAAACTCAAATACATGCAGGGCTGATGCAACTTAAAACGAAGGAGTGTAAAGGAGTCTGGAATCAATCGTTACGAACATGGTGCAACATGCGTGCAACATTTTTGAATATTGTAAATTGAAGTAATTCATCTTATATAAACGTATCTCTATGTCTAGACTCATGGTGGTTATGAAAAATAAATGTATGCTAGATTCATCTATCAATACACTATCTGTGGTAGAAGAAGTGTTATAAATTATTATATATTATATTATAATTCACTGTAGTGTTATATTCTTCACTGTTTCAGGAGCTGTTCTGTTAATTTGTTAATAATACAATGTAAATATACTCCATTATAAGTAAAGATCCCACAATCAAAACTTCATATCCTGGGCTTTTTTATATTGAAAAAGATATTCATCTGAAAAGTTAACTATAGCTGTCAGATAAATGTAGTGGAGTAAAAAAGTATAATAGTTCCCTTTGAAGACGTATAAAGTAGCATTTTGGAAGTACTCAAGTTAAGTACAGTACTTGAGTAAAATTCCACCACTGTACATGTTAAAAATATAAAATGTGTAAAATATAAAGATTGAATGATTTAAAAAGCTACTTAATTGTTGTATAGGAGGACATGCAGCAAGCCACAGTAATAAAGAGATCTGTGTCACAGAGGAGGAAAAGCATACACAAAGACAGTAGAATATTACCAATTTTTATTTCAAAATAAAGACTGGCAGCACCTTGTCTATTAGAGTTTTGGTCAGATAGGGTAGACAAAATGAGTGTTGGATTTATTCTGATACACAAAGACAAATTGTGACTGTCTAAACAAATACTTTTGGTCATCACAACTGTTTCAATTTCATTGTCATATTTGACTATATAACATACAGGCAAACAATTCCATCAGACAGACATAGAAAAACCATAATTACCCAGGAAACATAACCCCACAAAATATATGTTGTACTTAATTGGAAATGGAAAAATAAAATGTTTACTTGCATGATTGAATCTCAGATTTGCATCTTATTTGTTTGATTTAACTGCTTATGTTTTTGTTTTTTTGTTGAAATATCTATGAACTTAAACAGCAGAATGTGTTATTTAGGCACAGATACAACAGTTAAAACACAAGGCCAGCCTCAAAGTAGCCAAATGGATTACAATACAAAATGTTAAGCAATTAGAAGGTACTGGACAATACAGATGTTTTGGCCAATAAATATAGAAAAAAACACTCACACATGCTAAAAAAAAATAATCAAATTTGATATTTTCAAGTGTTGCACTGCAAGTACCACAGCCACATGGCATTACACTTTGCTCTTGACAGTGTTTTCTCACGCTCAGCATGACACATCAGAGTGTGTAGGCCTACAAAATCTCTTTTCAGGCAGAACACCATTCTCTGTCCGAATTTCAAAAAGGCACAGTTTTTACTTTCAGCACTGTCAATATAAAACAAGTGCAAGTTGTTTGTCGCGTAGTCATAAAAGAAACACATAGTAAGATATGAACTATTAATTATTAAACCTTGAATGAAAACTGTGGTGGCATTTTTGGTCGTCCTATGTGCCAACATATTCCAGTGTCTGCTTTCAACGGACCATTAAAGACAAGATTTTACCCTGTTTACGTAACTTAATATCAATCTGATCACTAATGACGTATATTTTGCATGGTTTGTAGAAATGATGTATATTGTACAAATAGTTAAAGTATACTGTTGTTTTGCTGCTCATTGACAGGGAAATAAGGCTACAGTAATGTTTACATCTGCAGAATACACTTATTGACTGGCTACTTAGGAGCTACTGTCCATGTAATTACAGAACTGGATTGCATAGAGGAACCATGTTCACCGTTTAAAAATAGATTTCCTTATAAAACAACCTATAAAAAGAAATCAATGAATGTATAAAATCTTGTGGGAATTCTTAAAAAAGAGCTGTTTTTTGTTCCTTAAAAAGGCACAATAATAATAATAATAATAATAATAAAAAAAAAAGAAAAATGTCCAAAAGTCAAGTCAGGGCAGGCAGGCTTCTGCTTTGGCAAAAGAACCACTTTAATATTTCTAACTGGACTGATCGTGATGGGATTGCTTTGGTTGTTGTTTCCCGGTCTTTCAAAATAGTGGTTGTCAAGAATGTCAGCACTGAGGTTCTGACGGAAAAGGCCTCCGATTGCAATCTATAGTTTCAGCTGGTGCCAAACACATTGTGTTTTCCAGGCTTGGAATTTCCTTAACCCCACGCTAATACGATTTTCTAAACTGAGGATTGTGTGCAGCGGCTAGGAGGACAACGTCTGAAGACTCTAGTTATCTATTGTCAATATACGGTTCTATTGTTGTTGGCAAGGTTTCAAGCTCCTAACAAGAGCTGAGAGGGTCCGTTGGGAGCTTAGTGTCCACGAAGCTGGTCCAGCTGGGTGTAAACATTATCAGCTTGACTAAGTTCCTCAAACACAGGCAGAAGGTTGAGCAGCTCGGCGTCGTCCACGTCGTCAAACCATGACACCACGGGAACCTGGCAAAAACAGGACCGTCACTCACAAACTTTTTGGCTTAGTCACACATAAACCGCATCTGCCAGTTGTGCAAATACACGTATGAACCAAAGCAGTATTTAAATTTAACCAGAGGTGTACAATTTTAACCTGACCTAAATGTGTAAATTCTGATTCTAATGCGTTTTGCACAGTATGTGCAGTGTACGTTTCTAGAAATCAGAATATGGACCTGAAACAAATCAGCAACTATTGTTTTAGTAGTTTTTCAAGCACAAATGCCTAAACGTTTCTGGTTTCAGCTTCTAAAATGTGATGATTTGGTCTTATTTCTTTGTCATAAATGAGAGTAAACTGAATGTAATTGGGTATTCGGACTGTTGCTAGGACAAAACAAGACATTTGATGGTGTTATAATGGGCCATTTTCATTTTTTTTTTACCATTTTACAAACAAAACGATATATAGAGAAATGAATCCAAACATTTATAAATGATGAAAATAATCATTAGTTGCAGCCCTGATCAGGATAACATTAGAAATACACTCTGAACATTGAATAACTCTCAAAACGTTGAGGACTATATCTGCTCATTTTAGCGAAAAACTTGAGTAATTTGCTCATTATGTGTATCATTATGTGTTGTAACATGTGTTGAGTAATGTTTATATTTTATGTGATCTATCATTTTGTAAGAGCAAATCTCACATTGCCAGACCTCCTTCTCATCAAACTTGAGCGCCTGAAGAAAATCTTGTCAAAAACATTTCATACAAACAGGTGATCTTTGCATAATTCTTTGTCCCTACCAATTTTTTTGTTGTTGTTTTAAACCAACTTTTGTGCCTGAAGTGTATCCAGGCCTCTATAAGCTTGACGAGACAGAGGTCTAAGAGCATGTGCCCCATCTTTTGAATGATGGCTATCAATATGATTTTTTACAGGAGTCAAAGCTATTTATTTATTTATTTATTTTTTCGACAGAAGCAGATGAAAACTCACAGCATTATTAGGGTGGAAGATGTAGGAGGCAGGAGAGTTATCCAGGATGAGGGTTTTGTGGAGGTCTCTGCCCAGGCGACTTAAGTCTTTGACATAGCAGCCCTGGTGGAAAACACAAGATTCCCGGAAGAGCCGGGTCCGGAATACACCACACTGATCCAGCAGGTCCGTCACTGGGTCTGCGTACTGACGGAGACCAGGGGAGGTGGGGAGCACGGGAGGGAAAAGCAGGTTGGACTAATGAAGCACTTTTAACTAAAATGTCTTATTCTTAACAGCAAATAGCTACGAAATAGCATCACACATCCAAAATCTGCTCGTTGCACCAGCTATTTAGAAAACGATTCCTACGTTTGTGTTGTGTAAAGCGATCTTTAAGTTCTTAGGAACTACTAAGTAGTCAATCTCGTGGTTTACTAAACGATGCACAGATAAGAACTTCAGGAAGCACACTGTAGCGTCACTAGCTGTAGCTACTGCCTTGTTTCATTTATACATGCAGGATAAACGGGTTTCAGAGTTAGTAGTATTCATGCATTATAGAACGAGTGGGAGATATGTAATTAGACCTGGGCAATATATCGATATCGTGATATGAGACTAGATATCGTCTTAGATTTTGGATATCGTAATATGGCATAAGTGTTGTCTTTTCCTGGTTTTAAAGGCTGCATTACAGTAAAGTTGTAAAAGATTTTTAAAAAAAGTAAAAGATTTTCTGAACTTGCCAGACTGTTGTAACGGTTCTATTATTTGCCTTTACCCACTTACCGGTAGTCATTATATCCACATTACTGATGATTATTTATCAAAAATCTCATTGTGTAAATATTTTGTGAAAGCACCAATAGTCAACACTACAATATCGTTGCGGTATCGATATCGAGGTATTTGGTCAAAAATAACATGATATTTGATATTTTCCATATCGCCCAGCCCTATATGTAAATATGCTTACTTCGCAGGCACTATTTAGTCATTTAGTCTGGCGTTATTGGCATAACGTTTGATAGTCTGAGGTATATTGTGTTATCTTTTTAATGAAAAAAAAAAAAAAAAAAAAATCTTCCCAGCTTACATCATTATTGAAAAAGCATTTGATCAAGTGCCAGGTCAGATATGTTGACCATATCATATCTTCAATCTAAACGTGCAATATGTTAGCAAGATAATATTAGTTTTGTCAGATGGTTCAGTTGAAAACACAAGATTCACTATCATAGTACATAGGGGTGTGTGTGTGTGGGGGGAAATCAATACACCATAGTACCGCGATATGTTCCGTGGCAATACTGCATCAATACACAGATGCCAAATATCAATCTATCATTATATATATGTTGGTCAGTTTGTCTGCTTGACAGTCCCATTTTTGCAGCAATAAAACTGAAGTGAGATGAACAAACGGAGACATTTATCTTTTTAGATAAAACAGGTGTTGACAAAGTTTCCTTTTGGGGACATAACCTGAAATTGGGAAAAATTTGGAAGTTGGAAAAAAGGCAATAAATTGTAATATATATCGCAGAATGATGCAATATGTTTGAAATCGCAATAATATCGTATCGTGACACAAGTATCACAATGATATGGCATGGTGAGGCCTCTGGTGATTACACACTACGTAGAATTCCCATCTAGCAGTTAGTTTGTATGTGTGAATATTTAGTAACGAGTGTGGTGCAACATATTGTAATGTATTTAAGCATGAATCTCCACTAATAATCAATTAGGTTATAAGTTAGAACTCAAAAAGAGTTGACGCAATCGGCTCCAGATGAACACAGAAACAAACTATAGCTTTAAACATGAGCGGGGTGGCTAATAAAGTGGCTAACAGCATGTTAAGCAGCTCCTATGACAGCGAAAAGGAGAACTAAATGGGAAAGAGAAAGCAGAACAACCTCCGATAGATCAGACACGACATTAAACAAACAAATGTCTCTTCTTTTTTTTAGGATGTGCTTCAGTATCTGATGTAAATTACCTTTGCAAGACTGGCTGTAAACAGCACACATTCAAACAATTCTCCCATTCTCTGCAGGAACTCATCCACGTACGGCCTCTTCAGTACATACACCTGTAACACAGACAGACCATCAGTGGACTGTCCCATCAACAGGGCTATTTCAATGTCATTTTTTAATTTGTATTTATTTATTTGCCTTTACATTTGTATCATCAACTTATTTGTTCCCGCTCCGTTAGCTGCTAATGGCCAGTTCCTGAAACAAGTAATCAAGAATAGGCCGTGCCGGTGTTAACCAGCCTATCCTGGATTACTTGAACCAGGCAGAGGCCCAAAGACGACTGCTTGCCAGCAACATGGGGTCCCAGGAATCACATTTCTGACTTAATTACATTTCCACATGTCCAATAGTGAGAAGCCCAAGTTGAACAAGCGGTCCGGCTTCAGTGTGCAAGTATTTTTTTTTTCTTCACAGAGGCAACAATATGTACTGCATCAGTTAGAAATGGCATTTGAAATGAACTGGGTTGAAATGACTCATTTTCTTGCCGATATTTCCGGTTCAACATCTGGCCAGCAGAGGGCTCCGTGTGCCCGTCGAAAAACAAAAACCTGGCTGATCAGTGACAAGACCCATCCCTTTTCAGCTCAGCAACTGCTGCGAACACATCAACATACTGTACATACACGGGCACAGCCCCCTACACACACACACACACACACACAGCCCCCTACACACACACACACGCACGGTAGTTTACCTGGTGTGTGGTCCCCTCTATCTCCACAGGCACGATGAAGTCTGCATTACTTATAGGCTGGAGGGAGAACACAGAGGGAGATGGTTGGCATGCTCATTCACATGGCTGCGCTGTGTGCATTCACATGGCATTACATAAGGACTCCCCACGGCTGCCATAAATCACAGTGAGGAGCCTACACAAACAGCATGTCACTCACTTGATGTTCCTCAAGCACATGAGATGGTTTTAGTGAAGGAACTCTAATACAGATGAATAAGCAATCGCAGCAGAGCCAGACCGATACACTACTGCTACAGGCTGCCATTATGTATAGCTACAGAATGTAACCTAAATAAACACTTATTTAATGTTTCTTATTTCTAATAAATCAGAAGACGCTTTCACTCAAACTGTGCAATATGAAAACGTATAAAAAAAAAGGCATTTACATGAAGAAAAATACACTTATGTGGTGGTCAAGTGAGTGATTTCTTTGCTTTGGTACCTTGAATGAGCTGTGCACCAGGGTCTCATCCAGGTCTATGACCACACATATCTTCCCCTGGTCCTGGGCCTCTATCTCAGGCAGGAGGCTGGGTTCACATTGCTAAGGAGAAACACACACAAAGAATGTTTCATTTTAATGGTACTTTTCCCCCACACACACACCTTTATAACTGGCCTTGTGCTATGTTTATACCTCAGGAGCATGATTAGTCCTGACAGTACAGTGATTAATATGAAAATCAGACCTCGGCCGTTTAAATGTTACCTCTGGGAAATTAGATAAGACTTAGTTTGAGAACTGCATGTATGTGTGGAAGAAGTATTGAGCCTCATTATTTACTGTAACAGCTTTTATGTTGGATGACTTTAGGATTAGTATATTTATGTAATTCGTTATATCTTCCAAAAGCATCTCTGCAGGCGTTCACCTGCAGGGAGAACCCATTAGCTTGATATAATCTCATTTTTACATATCCAGTTTAGTTTGCCTTTTTTTTTTTTATTATTAATTTGTGTTTCTTTCTAGGCCCTTTATGACCACAGTCCATCTGAAAATAATCATTAATATATTACATAACATAAAAAGAGAACCCATTAAGGGAGGGAAGTTAAGATTGATGACACATACTATGCACAAGCAACAGCAATCTTATTTCACCAACTAAACAACGCAATGCAACATAACCCGTTCGGTGCCAACGTTGAAATTCGGTTTCATTTAACCAGGCCCTACAGATGCTGCTTCCTGTTTCTGCTTCTGATGCTGGAGCCAACTCCTCAGTTTGAACAAACATGGTATCCCATTTAAATGCCTCTTACATGGCACTGAAGCTCTAATCAGGCTGACAGCGTTAACCGGCGGAGGCCAACCGTGTGCCGCAGGCGCTCAAGGCTTTATTTTCTCTCTCCACCTCAGCAGTTACGAGGCACACAATACACCATTCTCTGCTCGCCGCCCGCCTAAAGGATGGGTAGTCGCTCTGTCGTTATTCTTATCTTCCTTGGAGGATCAAGTGTGAACATCAAAGTGATTCCATATCTGCAGACAGTTGCGGTTAGCTTTAAACATGTTAAGAGCAGGTGCAGTAGTGGTTTTAGCGCACAGTTGTAAAAAAACAAAAAAAACACTTGAAGACAATAATAAGCACATTTTTACAACAGCATGTTAAGTGTATTCCTACAGATGGCCAAACTATTCAAACACCTCCTCTTTTATGGCGAGCAGTGTGTGTGTGTGTGTGACAAGGAAGTGAAATCTTAAATAAACAAGAATAAAGGGCAGGACTGAACCAATCTGAGGGCTTTAAATTGTTGTTTTTCAGTGGCGTGAAACATTGCTGGAATAAAAATAATGTTACCTTGACAACTGTCCCATTTTCCTGTGACTCCAGCAAGGCCTGCTGGGAAGGTGTTGGTGGTGGCGGCGGTTTGGGGCCATCCTGAGCTTGGAGGCAACAGAAGAGCGCTTTGAAGATGTTACAACTCCGAGGCTGTTTCAGGGCAGAGCGGCTCACCTGGCCTGTTTAGCACAGAGAAAGAGAGACTTTCATGAGGAAACCGAGTAAAGCTGCGTGTTGTCAACGCGGAAATGTTAAGTGGGACCTTGGATCCCACGTCAGAAACGCGGAATCTTGTTTGTTTTTCCACACACAAAACAAATCGCTGGTGACATGAAAACACATGGGGGAAGAAAAGTATTAAAATCAATCAATTCAATTCAGTGAAATTAGTTATGAGCTACTTGTAACATGCAACATCTCCCCCCCCCCCCAGCCCCCCTTTCCTAAAGGCACCATCCATCTGTCGCACATGAAATGTGTTTTTAATGCGCCTGTCTCTGCTGCTGCTGCTGCTGCTGGAAATGGCTGGTACATGTTATATAATCACAGAGGGCGGGAAAACCCACACTCTTCAGCACTACCTTCAACAGAAAACAGACACAGAAAACATTCCAACCATTTTAAACTCCAAGACCTTTCAGGGCTGCCTGAAGCTAGGGGAGAACAGACAGCCAAGTCAGTCAGTCAGTCAGCCAGTCAGCAGGACCTGCAGTCACACCTCAGTGCTCTGTCCAGGTCTTTGATCAGTCACCATAACCACGAGTGTCCCAGCCCCATGCAAGGCTTGTAGTGAAAGAGAAGGGGAGAAAAACATTCTTGCAAGTCCCCTCTAGTGTGTTTCATGTGAGGACTTGCAAACAGAATGAATAGCCATCCCTCACAGAGCCATTACAGTGAGCACGCTCAGTCTTTACTAGAAAGAAGAACTGTTGACAAACGGTCAAAAGTGGAGAGAGAGAGAGAGATTTTACTTTCTAATAATCTACAGTTTCCATGCTGACACTCGCTGCTGTGAAGACATAATGCAGACCCACCGATGGCCATGTTACACAACACCATGTTTTAAGAGACAAAAGGAGCTTGATTTGGTCATTCCTATTAAAGCAGCACCTGCAAAATCATGCAATATGCACGACATCGACCACCAAGTAGTAAAGCCAGAATCAATGAGCGAAGCCCTCTTTCTAGCCTTGAGGAAGAAGCGTGCAAACAACGAAATCTTTAAAACGGCGCTACAATGGGCGTGTGCAGAGGGGTGTGTTTGTGCACTCCGCTGTCAACACCGCGGGACCTGGTATATTTCTATAAAGTCGCCCGTTAATCAGCAGCCACTCCGGAGCCCCTTCACACCCATCAGCCTTTTAATGTGGATTAGGATTTAATACAAGAAACTGTGCTGAGCGTTTGTCTAGTAAAATACAAGCAAACAGCGCAGCGGTCTTTAATGCTACTGCCGCGCACTGATCTGTGACACCCGCCCCCCCAAAAAAAACAATATGAACACAACACCACATCATAGTTTATAAATGAACCCAGCAGCTGGGTCTCACTGTAGCCTACTACAATGCCGCCTGTGGTGACAGACGAGCTCCTTCATGCTGTACCTGGTAGTAGTAGGATATGGGATGGTGCCAATAAACAAGCTGGAACCTGATCGACATATAAATACACAGCAGCTTGGTTTTTTGGGAGAGCTGGCCACGATCACCAGCAGCAGCACCCCATCACGAGAAGATCTCAGCCATAATCACAACACCACATGTTAGGAAGCGACAGAGATTTACACACACACAGAAAAAAGGAGATCAAAACAGGATCAACAATAGCTAAGCTGTGGATGGCAAACCCAGTACAATAATGGAGGCTGGGACCTTACACTTGACATTATATCCAATAGTATAGGGACAACTTAGCTGTGGTAAAGCTACATAATAACCCTGCTCGATGGATATTATTCAGTCTTATATATTTTTTTATTCTAACAGTTGTAACTTAAGCTCTTTTTAAGATCTGCAGGTGAAGGAAACAGCTTCTGGGCAAAATAGTATTAGTAAATAAACACTTTATGATTATTTTAGACTCGGTGGATCTCTATCTTATAGTGCTTAACATTAGATCTAAATATTACAGATTTGTTTGGTAAATTGGTTTATATATATAAAAAAATAAATAAATAAATAAAAAAAGGGCAATGCCGCGCTCAGCCAGCGTCCGCAGCGCTCAACTGTCAAATGGGCGCACTACAGGCTTTCTTAACACACACACACCATTATTCAGAAAATACTCTAATAATATCGCACCGAATGAAGCAGATGTAATAATAATTCAAAGCGCACACAACACGGGCCCATCTCACCTGTTTTCGGTGACACTTGAACGTCTTCTTTCTGCACTTGGGTGATAACAGAACTTTCCATCTGACAATCACGGAGCCCTCAAAATCCTCAAATCCTGTCCCCGAGCACTGATGGGCATCCCTCATTGGGTTCTATTGGCAAATGGACTCAATTATTCACCGAGGTAACTTGACATCCGCCTCAGAAACGATCCTCGACGGGAGAAGGATTTATCTTGTTCTCTGGGTTTTCTTTATTTCCCCGCCGCTTCTTCTTCTTCTTTTCTTCCTTTCGGAGGTCCGCCGCCTGGGGAGGGGGCAAGGCACTTTGGATGTGTTTTTTTTTTTTTTTTTTTGAGGCTTATTTAAGACTCCCGTCAGCTCCGTCGTCTCGGGTTTACTACTACTATTACGGGTAATATCGCCGAGCAGCCCCCCTCTACCCGTCGCTGCGAAGTCTTCACTCTTGCACCAACAACATGGAGAATCCAGGCGAGAGAAGGAAAACAACCGAGGAAATGGGGCAAGGGAGGGCGGTTTCAAGCCCCCCCTTACTACAGATAAACAACACCGCCCGGAAGACCTTAGAGAGCGACGAAAAACACCGAGAATCGACCTCTTCCGTCGGTTCCGATACAATAAAACGGATTCCCGGGCGCAGTTAGATGTAAAATATGAGTTTTGTTGTTGTCCCGGGCTTTGTTTTTCTACGGTTGGGACTCCGCGGGCGCCTTGAAACCGTGTTCGCTCCCTGATTGGACGCCCGGGATGAGGGGGGGGGCGTGGTCAATGCATTCCTCCCGTCCTGCTCGCGCCGCACCGAACACATTCCAGCGCTGCTCGATCAAATGAGATCACATTGTTTATAAATTATTATTTTTTTTAAATCATGCTAATTTAGGCAACCACATTCACATATAAGATGAAGACAGGCAGCGTAGTATGTATTATTTCTCTTAAATTGTTATTTTTGAGGGAAATAGGGTACCTTTGTTTTCTTTCATTCTTTGTTTATATTTTATTTTCTACACATTTCTTTTTTTTTTACTCTTATTCAACTTTAATACATGTTTTGAGGAGATATTATGAATTAATGGTGAGCCAAAATAATCATCTCAAAAAAAGAACTGTAGGCTACTTAACGTTAATCGTTGCCTGTAATGTTTAATTCTTGGATTAGGCTATTGTCCGGAAATTGCACATTTAACAGTGGGGCTACCTTTTCGTGTACAAGCATACAATTCGCAGTTTTAACGCGTAATATCGCGATATTACAACCTCCTGATTAGTAGGGAAACCCAAACATTGTCGAGGCTTATTAAATAACAGGCTTTTAAACGGGTATATTTAGTCAAAAACACTAAACATAGTGTGCATATGATGCATGTAACAGCTTGCAGATGTTTCCATGTGTTTTGAATAAGTTGATGGACCCCCCCAAGTCTGCACTGAATATCTCCCCAACAGAAGAGTTTTGTTGGTTAGATACTGTATATGTCCATGCAGAAGTACATGGTAACTGTTCCTAAGTATGGGGGTAACAGAGGGCAGAGTGAAACCAATGACCCAGTCTCCTTTCGTTTTTTTTCTCTACTTTTGCTTCCCGTTACTGACACAATAATAAAGTGAAACTTACTTACCTAAAAACTGCTGGGAACCACAATTTTACAATCACCGAACATTGTGCAACAACAGCCTCTACTGCAGTTATTTTTGAGACTGCTCATCCTGAACATTACATGATGGTTACTTTGTTGATTTTGTAATTATTTAGCTCTAAATCCAGTCATTAATTAGGAAGGAAAGAAATGCATGAACAGTTGCTGTTTCTATTGTTTTTAATTAGAATAAGTTGTAGTCAGCTGCAGACAAACTCTATGTATTTTAAAATAATTTTTCACTGTGCTGACAGTAAAACTAAAACAGAACTAAACTTTACTTACTTTTTTTATACCTTGTTCAAATAAATAGAAGTGGGTTTGACATCATGGTAGGCCATGTGGTCGAGCAGTGGGTCCCCAGGTATTTATATTTACAGCATGGAGGTTCTGCAGGGCCTCCTCATCCTCTGAAACCTCTCGGTAATCACAGTGAGCTCGGTGAGCGACTGTGATGTGGAGTTTAGCAACAGCAGAGCTGTGCTAGTTTTAAAGCACATACAACACACACGTGAACACAAACTGCATACATCTGTGTAGCTGAATAAAACAGAAAGAAGCAATGAAAGAAAACTCGTTAATAAAGGAATAACTACAGTTGAAATAGTCACTCTATGCTCATTCCAAACACATGGGCCCATTACACTGCAAGCTCAGCCAGTGCCCACAGTGGCCACAATGCAAGACATAAACAAGAATGGCTCTGCTGTTTGCATTCCTGGTGTCGGACATTTTAGGGCAGCGCTGACAGATCTGTGTAAAAAAAATATATACAAAATAAGTATGGACAGCACAGCTGGAAAATGTCGTGCGGTGTAAGGCTGATGCCACTGTTAACTAAATCAAGTTGAAATTCATTATCTTTGCCTGATCTCTGGCGCGCCTTGCCCTCTTCTTCAGTAAATGTTGCATTCCTCTGTGAAGAAGAGGAAAGGCCCTGAGCTGAGTGTTAAAGGTGCTGCAGTTGTACCACTGGACATTGAAACATCAGGTACAAGTTAAAGCTACATCCATCTTTCATCTGTTAACAGAACAAATGTGCAAGCATGTAAAAAAAACTAAAAAAAACAGCATGAGGTGGAAGGAGAAATAAATCACACGTGTGGCCCATTTCAAACAGAAACAGAAATTTATCACGATCACAGAGTGAAACAAAAAGATATGGAATGCAAACAAATGCGATCATCTTTAAATAATCCCGTCATATAATTCCTGTGTTTCAATGTTGTGGTTTATTTTGTGTTTGTCAATTCAATAAACGCATTCAATGATTTTTACAATTGCAACACAACACAATAAATCAGTCAGTTTCGCAGTTCAAGTCACAGTCATAAAAGAACATGGGGCTTTCTGCTATAACAAATGCATCCAGGGTATCTTTTTGCAAAAATAAATCAGCGACTTAACGTCTGTAACTCGGTTACATGCCGATACATGAAGCAAATATACAAATACAACACTGTTTAAATAGCTTAGATCATGTTGATTGAAAATATACCACTGAGGACAAATGAGAAAAGATATTCTGTGCCAAACTGTCCATCAAATTATACTGCATAGCTCAAATCTGTGGTGATGTTGACATTAAAAGGCAAAAAATCACATTAACCTCTCACACACTCACACACACACACACACACACACACACACACCCATCCATCAGGCGTTGTGGTTCTATTTCTACATTTCACACGTGGGAATCCACAGCGTCTACTTACAGCCTTATGCACTCTGCCATGCATTAGCTACTTCCAATCATGTTGATGACAAACTGGCTGTTGAAATGTGCTTGCAGCATCTGAGCCTCATGTAGGGCTGGGAATGTAGGGTCTACCATCATGTGATTTGCTGGAAGAGCCCACCCTCCCTCTCCCTCCTCTCCTCCCCTCCCCTACCCTCCCACCTCGCAGGCCTGCCCCTGAGTGGCCTCTGCTAGGCTATGTTTCCAGGAAAGGGGCCTACTGGACAGGCTGTGAGGCCTCGGCAGGGAGACATTGGCTCATTGAGAAAAACAAAAACAGAGAGGGGCGGTGGGAAGACTCTCCCCTCTTACATAACTCTGCCTCCATGACCGAAGAAAAAAAAAAAAAAAAAAAAAAAAAAAAGTTCCCCGCCACAATGCAAAGAAAAACCTGTCCGTCCGCCTCTCCTCGGCTTCCAAACGCTGAAGCACTTCAGGAGTGGAATTCGAACAACACTGAGAGCAGCAGTGTTTGCTTGCAGTTACACAATAGTTGCAACTCTTCAGACATACAGTACCACCACCACAGGTGTGCCAAACACATCTGAATGTACAGGAATATTACAGTCTAATCACTGCAACTCATTTGATTTGATTTGATACAATAACGCTGTTCCTGTGCAGCCGGAACAACACGTAAAGCGTGATGTAACAAACTGTGTCATTTAATGTGTTGTTTTATGTTGTTCAGCTCTGGTGGTGAGACATTTACTCTAGCTGAGTAGAGGCTTTTTTCGGGGCCTGCACTGCCTCCCTGCGGCCAAAAGACAAACTGCACCGAGTCTTAAAAAGCTTTGAATTCAATTTTCTCAACAACAAAAAAAGGTTCTCAGAAGGCATTAAAATATGGAGCCCCAGACATGACATCCGAAAAAAAAAAATTGTGGCTACGAAATGCTAATTTGTGGCAACTAAATGCTAATTTGTGGCCACAAAATGCTAATTTGTGCTAATTTCGTTATTTTTTCGGGTGTCATGTCTGGGGCTCCGTATTAAAAAGTCTCAATTTTACTTTACAAAAGTCTTAAATATTAGATTTTTGCCTGCCTGCTTCTCTTACGGGCTGTCGGGAGACGTTACGCACTTATAAACTAAAAGTGGAATTGCTGCAACAGTTGATTGTGCTGCTGGAAGCTGTTGTGTTTTTTAATTAGTTTTCCTGTCCAGGTAGCCTTCATTTTGTGTGTGTATGTGTGTGTGTGTGTGTGTGTGTGTGTGTGTGCGCGCATTTTAGGCCTTTAGGACAGCCGAAGACATGTAAGGGGAGAGAGAGGGGGGATGACATTCAACAAAGGGCCGCAGGTCGGAATTGAACCCGCGGCCGCTGTGGTAAAGACTGAGCCTCTGAACATGGGCCGCACACTCAACCAGGTGAACTACCCAGGCGGCCATTCATTTTATGAATTATAACATTAGGAATAATATTTGTACATACTGCTTGAAGGTACTGAAGTGTTTTCTTCCCCATCGGTATATTTCGGTGTGATCATGAAACAGCTATTGCTACGTAGTATTAAAATGTCTTAAAACGTTTTACATTTAACTTTGTGAACCCTACAAAAACCATGCTGTTTTGTATTGTAAAATGAGATTATTTGGTCAATTGCATTATTTTTAATCATGTTTTTGAGACATGATTAAACAGTAGTTTGATTTAGTAACTATCAGGTTTATAGTTAAAGGGTAACTACCATTTTTCTGTCTAAGTGTCTGATGGGAACAACAATCTTTGACATTGGTCCAGTATTAAGCAAGACCACTGCAGTCGGCAGCGGCGAAACAAGCTACAATGTAGCCTAACAGGACAATTGTCCAGCTTGTATTTACCTTCACAAAAGTGCTTGTTTTCTTACTGACAGGCTCAGATTCATATTCTAAGTGTCTGACAACATTATGGAAAGGATCCCTACAGAGATAGACCTTTTAAAACCTCTTTGACACCTTTCTGTTTAACCAGAAACAGCTCTAAGGTCACTAGCGCTAAACCCAGCAGACTCAATTTAAAAAAGCAATACTTTTAGCACGTATAAAGACAAAATATTTTCACGTTTAAATTGGTAAACTATGTGTTTATTTCAACCAAAACTAGAGTTGTGATGGTTGGAAAAGTGGAAAGACGACCCAAAACGGCTTTTCATAGTTTTATTTTGTTTCTGTTGACTTTGAATGAAGTGTATTTTACAATGCTAAAATTACTGTTTCTTTACATGGAGTCTGATGGGTTTAGCGAACGCAATTTGGCGGATGTTTTTATGTTTAAAAAAAGGAACTTACTCTTTAACATTGAGGTCGACCTCCTTAGAAATCCTTTCCATAATGTTGTCAGACACTTAGAATATTAATCTGAGCCTGTCAGTGGCAAAACGAGCACTTTTGTGAAGGTAAACACAAGCTGGACAATTGCCCTATTAACTTACATTGTAGCTTGTTTTGCCGCTGCCGACTGCATCGATCTCGCTTAATATTGGACCAGTTTCAAAGATTGTTGTTTCCATCAGTCACTTAGACACAAAAACATAGGAAAATAGGGTCCAGGTTGAAAAAAAACGGTAGTTACCCTTTAACTGTATGGGCCCTATTTTAACGAACTGAGTGAACAGCATGAAGCACATGGCGCAGGTATGTTTAGGGCGTGTCCAAATCCACTTTTGCTAGTTTGACTACTGTACTTAGTATCTTCATTAATTCATCGGTGTGTTTTGGGCGTAACATGCAATAAACCTTTTTTCTGATGGCGGATTTGCACCGTAATATTTTTATTTGTAATCTTTTGCATGTTTGTGTGCTGCTGCGCTTCCCTGTGTGTGCACTGTGCGCACGCTGCGCATAAGCCTAGGCGCATTTTACTAATTAGCTGTTAAAATAACAATGAAATGCTGCGTTACTGATTTTAGACCAGGTTTCTGTTGGTCAATGGCGCGATCACTTCCCGCTGCCTCAAGATAGCAACACGCCAAGAATGCACCTGAACACACCTCCCTGTAAGACCAGCATGCCCATTGGCGCACAGATGGGCGCACGTGCATTTGCTATTTAAACGACGGTGGGCGCTGGACGTTATAAATAAATCAGCACTTAAGAAGACTAAATGTGCTGGAGGAAAAAAAGGTCAGTGGGTTTTCTCACAGCTGCACCTTTGAAATAAATGTCCTGGTTTGGTTCAGGAGTCGAACTCTGGCTGCTGCTCCATCAGGATGGAGGTGTCGTTCCCTCTGCTGGAGGTCGGATCCAGGCAGGAAACTCCCAGAGCTATCAGACACAACCACACCTGCAGCGCGCGCGCGCACACACACACACACACACACACACACACACACACACACACACACACACACACACACACACACACACACACACACACACACACACACACACACACACACACACACACACACACACACACACACACACACACACACACACACACACACACACACAGAGAGATCAGTCAATCAATCAGTCCATTGATCAGACAAAGATCACACATTCAGTAGACTATAAGATTAGGGCTGAGCAATTCATCTTTTTTAAATCGCAATCACGATTTGAAAGAATGCTGCTGGAATATTGTTACATATCACAGATTGTTTACAGAAATGACCTATTTTCAGTGGATCTTTCATTTATCTTGTATAACTTTATTTAACATGACGGTAGAAGGTGCAATATGTAGATGCTGCTATTGAACTGAGGCAGATTTACAGGAAAATACTAATATTTACTCATTGGAATTGTTGTTTTACAATAAATGTTCTGTGTTTGTGTTTTTAATGTTCCATGCTTATTAAAAGAAAAACACCTATTGCTGGCAATTCATATCTATGTTCTCATCCTAGCATAAGATAATATAGAGCAGTTTGATGGTGTCTCATGTTATAATGCTGCATGACATGTTTTATCTGTGAACAGTGAATATTGAACATTAGCTAAACAAAAAATCGCATATTGAATCGTTACTGTAATATAGAGAAATATATAGATTTTTTTTCCCCAAATCGTTCAGCCCTATATGCAGCGTTCAAATGGTGAGCTGTGCTGCTGTGTGATGTGATAATGTTTTCTTGTCCTTTATAACTGTATTTACTGAATTAAAGTTATATACAAAAGAAGTAGTCCAGCATGCACACACAGGCTACAATAGTACATTTAAAGTATAAAATAATAAACCACAGGAATTATAATATTAGAAGAAGTTACACGTTGATACAACAAGATCTTGCGAATGAGTATAGTAAATGTGCGTAGACCAGGTAGCATTCTCTGATTCTACCTTCTGACATTATTGACTATGCTGCCTGATAGCTGGAGATTAAGTAGCTGGAAAACAGCTTTAGCTACACAGTGGAAGAAGCTAGATATGCTCCGCTAATATCACCTACCAAATATCCAACAAATAACAGGTATGCTATGTAGAGGAACGCTGCCAGCACATACAGCCACACGCTGTCGAGTTCCGTCACATAGACCACGACAAAGTACATGTTGATGGCACACACGATCAAGATCACCAGTCCTCCTCCGATCTTAAACACTCTGCAGGAATAAAAAGAGAAAGAGCGTGTTTTAAGGAAATACAATTATCATTTGTCTCTATACTTCGTGAGGTAGATTAACTTACAATCCGTTGGCAAACTCATTCATGAGAGATGGCAAACTGGTGAAAGTGAGGATGGGAATGAGGGCAAATGGCAACTGTGAGAGAAGAATGAGCATATCACATATACATAAACACATTATAAAAGAAAAATGTAGTTTCTAAAATTTCATGAGGAGTCAGCAATGAACAGGTATTTCAAATCACGGTTAAAACAGATATTTTTCTTACTGTACACAGGAGAGGGATTGTTCTAAGAGGAGTTCTTAGTAATGACAACAAAACTGTCGGCGCGCCCACATCATACAAGCCTTCTGTGATGGCTTACCACCCCCACCCCTCCTCCACGCAGTTGCTAGTAACCAAGGAGGACACAGAGGATTAAAAAAACAGGATGGACTCTTCAGAAGAGGTAATTATATGTGCTCGATTTTCTGCGCGTGAAAGTCGCCGGACTACACCATTTGGTAAACGCAGCTATACTAATTTTCAACTAATTTGGGAATGGCTTGAATGTAACGGTCGTTCGCACATTGCGTCGTTAAAGTACAAAAGTTATAAACACTTTATTTATTGTGACTACATTATTAAAAACAAGAAAAAGAGCTGTATTAGACTGTGAGATTAAAGAGATAGTTGGGATTTTTTTAAAGTGGGGTTGTGTGAGCTACTTCGCCATAGTCAGTGTGTTAGCTACAGTAGATGGCGTCGGCACGCCCCCCAGTGTGGAGAAGCAGGCAGGAGAGTACCGACACGGCCATCTACTGTAGCTAAAGGCCGTTTTATGGTTGTGCATAGAATCAACATAGACCCTTCTGCGTATACGCCGGACCAGGCCTGACGTGCACCTCTCGGAAAATGTAACTACACGTCGCAGCGACGCCCGGACGTGGCTTGGTAGCGTTGCATTTCCCCCGACTCGTTTCCTGGTTCTCCTTCTCCATAAACAACGTGAAATCAAGGAGAGGGTTAACTTTACCTGCTCCAGATTTCCCACTTTGGTCAGAAAACACAGGGGAGACACTTTGTTTCTCTCACTATGACTCTAGAGTTGCTACTCGCTCCGAAGCTAATCGCCGTCACTCTCTCACTTCTCCCTCGCTCTATCACCCACTCCCCACACACACACACACACACACACACACACACACACACACACACACACACATGCCGGCTCGACGCACACACCAGCGCACAAGTATAAACATCAGGCCACTTACGTAGGCTACGGCGAGAGCTCTGCGTGGAGCCTCCGCAGAACCATAAAAAGGCCTTAACACACTGACTATGGAGAAGTAGCTCACACACCCCTACTATAAAAAAAATCCAAACCATTCCTTTTAAGTTGGTTATTTTAACAAGTTGGAACTGGTTCCAGAGTGGAGCTACCTATTGAAACTCAATCCTACTCGCTTGTATATTTTAATTATATTAATGTCCTCCTTTTTGTATTGCAGGTTATAAAAATAAATTGTCATGCACTTCACAGATTAAGTGCTGTGAGATCAAAAGGTTTTCTAAAAGGTGACATATGAGAAAGATAAAGCATGCCAATGTGGAGAGAGGTGTCAGTGAACCAGGGTAAATTCATTTCACAGGGGACAGAGAGAAAGAAAAGAGACGAGCGAGACAAAGCGAGTGCCTTCTTGTTGCAGGAAACATCCAGTTATTACCCAAACTCCCGGACAGTTCAGTGCTTGTGTTTCGTTTTTCACCCTCATAGTGTTTTAAGACGTTCTTGTGGCAGCGATAGAGGCAGTGAGGTTTCCTGTTTCCTGTACGGGATTCTCACACCGCCTCAAACGAGAGCTCAAAACACACCGACACGTCTGATCTCCGTTACATGATTGGCCACCGCTGCGTGACGTGGGGTTGTGTTTCTCCAAAAGTTGAGTTGGTCTCAACTTTTCGCCGCAGGCCCGCTGCGTTGTTTTGAATGTCCCCCTGCACCACCCCCATTCAAAATGAATGGAAAGACCTGCGTTTTGGCAGGACCGTCGGACGTCGGACGGCAGTCTGAACGCGGCCTAAGGCAGAATAAGGCGGGCCACGAGGCACGTCCTGACGTCAACACGTCTAGCGGATCCGATCTACCATCTACGGTGAACCACTGCCTGACCTGCATGCTCTGCAGCACGTTGAGGAAGTCGTTCATGCCCGTCAGGTGCTGCACGTCCTGGAAGATGGCCACCAGCAGGGTGGGAGTGATGGCCATGGAGCGGGTCAACAACACCCGAGCAAAACGCGACCAGCGCAGGTTCAAGAAACCCTGAGGGTCAGAAAACACAGAGTCTGTGACATTTACAAGAAAACGGCACTTGTTTGTGAGAGCAAAGCCTTTAATGTGCATTTCATTACCTCGCTTAAAGGTCCCATGACATGTTTTTTGGATGCTTTTATATAGGCCTTAGTGGTCCCCTAATACTGTATCTGAAGTCTCTTTTATATAGGCCTTAGTGGTCCCCTAATACTGTATCTGAAGTCTCTTTTATATAGGCCTTAGTGGTCCCCTAATACTGTATCTGAAGTCTCTTTTATATAGACCTTAGTGGTCCCCTAATACTGTATCTGAAGTCTCTTATATATAGACCTTAGTGGTCCCCTAATACTGTATCTGAAGTCTCTTTTATATAGACCTTAGTGGTCCCCTTATACTGTATCTGAAGTCTCTTTTATATAGACCTTAGTGTTCCCCTAATACTGTATCTGAAGTTTCTTTTATATAGACCTTAGCGGTCCCCTAATACTGTATCTGAAGTCTCTTTTATATAGACCTTAGTGGTCACCTAATACTGTATCTGAAGTCTCTTTTATATAGACCTTAGTGATCCCCTAATACTGTATCTGAAGTCTCTTTTATATAGGCCTTAGTGGTCCCCTAATACTGTATCTGAAGTCTCTTTTATATAGACCTTAGTGGTCCCCTAATACTGTATCTGAAGTCTCTTTTATATAGACCTTAGTGGTCCCCTAATACTGTATCTGAAGTCTCTTTTATATAGACCTTAGTGGTCCCCTAATACTGTATCTGAAGTCTCTTTCCCAAAATTCAGCCTTGGTGCAGAATTACAGCCACTAGATCCAGTCCCACAATGAGCTTTCCTTAGGATGTGCCATTTCTGTGTCTGTAGCTTCAAATGCTATTGAAGAGGAGAGGGGGTGCAAGGTGGAGGGTGGGGGTGTGGCCTTGACCAACTGCCATGCTTCGCTTGTTTTCAAGCCATGATGTCTCTCTCTCTTTCTCATGGGTGGGCCAAATTCTCTGGGTGGGCAAAGCAGAGTAAGGGGAGGTAACCTTGCTCCTTATGACCTCATAAGGAGAAGATTCCAGATCGGCCCATCTGAGCTTTCATTTTCTCAAAGGCGGAGCAGGATACCCAGGGCTCGGTTTACACCTATCACCATTTCTAGCCACTGGGGGACCATAGGCAGGCTGGAGGAACGCATATTAATGTTAAAAAACAGTGGCATTTTCATGCAATGGGACCTTTAAATTAATAAAGCCTGATTCCACAAAGAGGTTTCTGAGGACACAACTTAATGTAAAAACAACTGACTGATAGGGGATTGTGACAAAGGTAAAAAAAACAGGGCAGACATTTCCACTTTTTGTGCTACATGTTGAGTTTTTTGTGCACGGCTGATTCCTCCCTCCCCCACTGACCTCCATGACAAACTGGCCGGAGTACGTTCCGGTCATGGTGGAGCTCTGACCAGCTGCAAGGATCCCTACGGCCCAGATGTAAAGCGCTGCCGGGCCGAAGAAACAGCCGAGCACCACTCCCTGCAAACAGAGAAACAAAACAACAGCGTTACAGTCACCAGACAACAAGTAAAGTCCCACGGTGCTTCAATAAAAACAGGAGGGCTGTGTGTAATGTAAAAGGGGTCACTCATAATGAAAAAAAACTATTATACTTCTTTTCAGTGTCACGTTGTAGTCTTGGGGTCTCATAATAGGTTTACATGCTTTGACGTTCAAAAAACATACAATGTTTCTCATACTGCCCATTGCTACAGCTCCTCTGTCTGAAACATTAGGCTCGTTCGAGATGAGCTGTGCCTCGCCTGTAAAGTGGACGAGAGCAGGCGGCAGAGGCCGGGGGCGGTGACAAAAAGCCGAGGTCAAGTCAGATAGCATACAGACGATTCCAGCGGCCGTCAGGCTGAACAGGAAGTCACACTCACATCCCGTTAGGTCCAATTTCCGATTTAATAAAATGTTATCAGACCCATATATGAGCATGTACACAGTCTCCAGTTGTTTTCATTATGACAGAGTAGCTGTGAAAAAGCTGATGTTAAAAACAGACTGTAGATCAGGGGTGGCCAACCAGTTCAGCATAAAGAGCCACAAAAAAACACACACCATAGCAAAAAGCCACTTCCAGATCTAATGAAAGTCATAATACATAGCAGTTTTCATAGGTTTTTTTTTCTTACTTAGATTGACTCAGTGGGAAACCTGACAGTCTTTGTTATCCACAATCCTTTTTAGGTCTGGTTGTACTCTGTTGTGGCCACTCTTTCACTCATTTGTCACTAGAGGGGCTTTCAAACAATCAGCAGTAAAAGGGTTAATGAGTAAGGTGATCTATGGCCGCTTTTTTTCCTCAGGTTGCAGAATCTGTCCATAAAAAAAACTCTGCTGCATTATTTTTTATTTTAAAATAATTGGCAAATGCATCATTCAAATGCTTTTTTTTTTAAACTTATCTGAAATGTTTCAAAAAGTAAAAAAATAATCTACCAATAAGACAGCCCCCAGCCACACAGTAAGAGCCTCAAAGGAGCCGGCAAAGAGCCGCATGTGGCTCAAGAGCCACAGGTTCGCCACCCCTGCTGTAGATGATCCGTAATCTGACCAGATTTAGTCTCTCTGATTTTTAAACGTAACTATCAGCCACACAACATGTGTTCTGTCCAGAATAAGCCTTTAAATCAGATAAATAGCAATTAAAACACCGATTCAAAAACAATAACAAGTTTATATAAAATGTCATCATGTTGGGTCCATTCTGAACCAATCAGCTGTTGGATCAGCTGAGAGCCAGGCATTTCCCAGCATGCCCTGGGTCCGCGTGGGTCTTGCAGTCGATCTCGCGAGGTTATCGTTGCCCACGTGTGCATGACGTCAGAGCAAGTCGGGATCAAGTCGGACCCAAATCTAACCGGCACGCAACGGGCGGCGATCGCTGGTGATCGATTCTACGCAGACCTGGCTCATCTCGAACGAGCCTACTGTCTGAGCTCTTGGCCCCCGCCTTCCTGAAAAGCCCAGTCTGCTCTGATTGGTCAACCAAATTCAAACAAGCCTATGGGCGGGGCTGTGCTTGCTCAGGCAGCACCAATGGGCAGCACAGATGAAAAACTAACAATAAGGGGCAGGTGAATACCCCAATATGGCGCAATACACACTTAATGTCTGGTAGCAAACCTTTTGCTTGTAAGCAGTGGAGGTACAGAGATATTTCTACTCTAGACCAGTTATTCAATGACAAAGGTATGTTGAGTTTTGATCTGAGGGCTAGTTTCGAGGTCCCCAGGTCATCCTTTTACTTTTATCTTTGCTTAAGATCAGCCCTAAAATGTTATGGAGTGCCATGGGGAAACAGCCTTGGGGCGCACCCAGTCATTAAATGTTTTTTTGATCTCCCTGTGAGAGGATTAGTGTCCAAGATTTATGCTAAGCTGTTGCAAGTATTCACGGGAGTACTCCCAGTAGTAAAGAAATGGGAACGAGAGCTGAGACCTGAGGGGAACACAATTAATTGGGAGGCAGTTTCGGACAACATTTTCCACTGCTCCAAGAACCCAAATCACCAGTATATCCACTTCAACATATGTCATAGGACATACTGGACTCCTCAGAAGAGATACATTTCGAAAGCCATTCCCACCTAGGGGGTAAGCTTCGCTTCAGAACTCGAACCTCCGATGGCGCCATTTTGTTGCTACGAAGCGATCACCTCCTGTTAGCATTTCACTGACCGACATTTTTTTTTTACGTCACTTGACAGCAAATAACTTTACATCTGAAGCGTTTAAAGACTCTATTTGTCCATTGTTTATTTCTAAAGAAACACGACAATGTATAAAAGGCTCCATTACCTTGTACCTCACGTTATGGCTCCGTAGCAGACGTTTTTGTAAAAATAGGCTAACGATTGTGTCATAACCAAGTGACTTACTGTCGCACAGTAGAGGAATTACCGTATAGTACAGGAGAAGCTCACAGGCAGTTTCGACTTACATTAG
The DNA here is from genome assembly GCF_004354835.1 of Perca flavescens. Taxonomy (NCBI): domain Eukaryota; kingdom Metazoa; phylum Chordata; class Actinopteri; order Perciformes; family Percidae; genus Perca; species Perca flavescens. The sequence goes on from NC_041337.1 coordinate 7,705,483, forward strand.
CTGTTTAGGTTTAATTACTAATGTCAACTAGCATGTTAGTTAGCAATAATGCCCATTATTATAAATGTGCCCATGTTATCTCCTTACATATACCTACACTCTCCTTCTCGGTAAGATTGGGAATGATTGAGATTTCTCTTGGCACAGCTACCAGAAGACTTACAACTTTCAGACACGTTGCTCACGTCACATTTACGTTGTCTCTGTCAGTTGGAGGCTGCGCAGTAAAGGAAGAGATCACCGGAAAAGTGCTTCTAATATCCTTCACTGGTCTCCGTCCAGAGCAACGGGGTCTATTGGTCCATTATATATATGTCAATGATTCCCACTCCCTATTGTACGTTCTGTCAACCTAAACAAACTGGAACTTTCCTGCATATGGTCTAGAGCAGTGTTTCTCAAATGGGGGTATTTGTACCCCTAGGGGTACTGCAGGGGGTACATGAGATATTTAACAAAATGTTTAATAGTTACAAGGCTGTTGTCCAGAACATTGTTCCTCTTTATGTAGAATTGTTTTTTTTGTACCAAAAATGTGACATTTGTGTCGCCTTCTTTGGACCTAATCTTGCCTTACTTCCTTCTTCTTTTTTACAGTTTTTGTCTCCTTTTCTCATTAGCATTTAAATGTTTTTTTCAGTTACAAGGCTGTTGTTCTAAAGTAAATCTATCGCTGACAGCGCTGTACTGTTCCTGTTTATACAGTATACACTTTTGAACTGAAAATGATTAGCACTGGTCAGGGGGTACTTGGCTTAAAAAAAACAATTCAAAAGGGGTACATTTTTGAAAAAAATTTGAGAACCACTGGTCTAGAGTGTGAACAGGTGCAGGTGGAGTTCTGGCATAAAACAACATCAATACTTAATGACGACTCTAAATTACACCTGCTCGGGAGACAGAGGAAGATTTGGCTAGCCGGCTCAACTGCAACCAAGAAAATGATATGCTTGTTCTTGTTCAATTTGTGTTTCTCTGTTCTGTGCACCATTTGATACTACCTGGCACATATTGTGGAATTTGTTCTGTATGTCTGAATGATAAATGGTGCTAATAAAAAATGTATCTCAAAATTTTTTTAATCGGCCTCTTAGCAATTCTTAATAGCAGGAATGGCCCTTTAAATGTATTAAATTGATATCACCCAATCAACAAAACTTAAGCCAATCTAAACTTCCCCCTTTATTAACAACAGCTCTGTAGTTGTAGTAGCAACAGTAACAGACACTTCAAACTTACCCCTTTATAGAGGTTCACCTCCAGAGTTTGATTGTTCAGAGGGAATATGTCTAAATGAGGACTTCCTGTTTGATTGCAGACACTGTACTGGAATGGAAAAAAAATTTTTTTTTACTTCCAAAAGACGGCTTGAAATTTCACTTCTGTTGGATTCTAAAAGTGGGCGCAGAGCTACTCACCACCTCTTGGTTGGTGCGTCCGTAGAAAGCCTCGGCGAAAACAGCCACCACAAACACGTTGATGAGGAAAGAGACGAACAGCGCGACGGTCGACTCGATGAAGAAATATTTGTTGGCCTCTTTCACTTCTTCCTTGTTCGACCTATCCACTTCTCGAGACTGACGAGGACATTTGGACACTTAATGACTTGCTGATACGTGAAGTTCCATACAGTTGATTAAGAAGAAAAAGGGGAATGCTATAAATTAGGGCTGCACAATATGAAGAAAATATGCCATATGCGATATTGTGTTGGATATCCCGATAACGATTGTAACTGCCATCAGTTCATTAACATGCATTAGATTTCACTTATGTGGTATGTAACTTCAGTACAGTTATTATATAGTTTATGTGTATAAATGTTATGTCTCTACATAATGTTCTGAATAGCTTGGGGCGGAACTAATTTGCACGTACACTGCCCGTGGGACGCAGTTTGATGTTACACAACATTATTTTATTGAACACATTGGACAGTGTATTGAACATAAAATGCACCACTAAAAAGACAATTACAGTTACAGGGTTTTTCCTGTATAGAGGAATTTTTGGCGCCCCCCAAAAGAGGTTTTAGCCAGCCCCAAAGGAAAATCACCAGCACCAAAATGATAAGAATTAAGAGAAAAAATAGCTCTATGAATGTGTTTAAGAGCAATTCACCAAACAACAACATAAACTTGTGATAATCTCAGTTTTACCGTCCAAATTCTGGCTGTACCAGACGCTCCCGGTGATTCACTTAAATATATGTAATTTTATTGTTTTGTTAATTGGGGTTTCATTTACTCAAGTATAATATACATTCTTGTTTATCAAATTGTCAGAAATAACAGGAAAATGTAGAGATTTCTGTCAAATAAGGTAACACAGACTCGTGTTTACTGTACGCGGACCAATCATGCTTACTGTCTTGCGTAGTCCCCACCCCCCTCCATTCAAGGCCCATTCAGAGCCAGGAAAAACCCTACCGAGTTACATTTTAGAGTGCAGTTTTCTACCGATATTTTCTTTCAACTGACACAAAAAGAGTGTCTTGCGCGATATATAGTGCAGCCCTAGTATAAATATCCAGCAGGCGATCGCACCTTGACGAGAGCAGAGTGGAGGTAAATGTTGTGAGGCATGATGACGGCTCCCACGATGCCGACGGCCTGAGCCAGCTGAACGGGGCCGCAGCCCTCGCAGTACGGCACGAACATCCCCTTCAGCAGCTGGCCCTGGTCTGGACTCACTGTCACATACTGCCACAGAGAAAGCAGCGCATGAGGACATGTTTATGATATGCAAATGAGGAGGAAATCAAGAAGGAATCAATCCAGATTTGGACACAGTGTAACCAGAAAGTTGGCTCAGAACAGGAAGCAGTATGGAACAAGCAGAATTAAAGTGTTTCATAGAGCCATCTCAGATCTGATGTAAGCAGACTAAGTCAAGACCAGGTCAAAACAATTAATCAAATTTTGATTTTGGCTCCTAATGATCACAAAAACAATCTTGCACATCATGTTTTGCAAGTAAACTTATTTATAACATTACATTTAGCTGACGCTTTCATCCAAAGCGACTTACAATTGCTATATATATATATCAGAGGTCACACACCTCTGGAGCAACTATGGGTTAAATGTCTTGCTCAGGGACACATTAGTTGATGCATCACAGTGGGATTTGAACCCCGGTCTCCCAAACTCCAATCTCCCGTGCCAAAGGCATGTGTTATATCCACTGCGCCATCACCACCCCAATAACAATAGTTTATTTTGTTCGTGTTCTGAATGAGGCACACACTTTCACCCATCCCAAAGGCTAAACTCACTTAGCCACCTTTTAAATATATTTGTTATATTGTTTATTATTATTAAGGGAAATTTTACAGTTCAAGGCGTGTCCACTGTTTTGCTAAACTAATGACAATTCCCTCAGCCTCAGCTTTACTTTGTGCTTTGGTGCGAATTAGCAAATGTTTGCATGCTAAACTAAGAGGGTAAACATGGTGAACATGACTCATTGAGCTGAAAGCCCCGTGATGTAGTACAGCCTCACAGAGCTGCTAGAACGCCTGCAGAGTCTTTGTCTTGTTTTGTTTTTTTAATCTGGATTTTCTGGTTTTTATTGTTTGTGCCACTTCCTTATTTCAACTCGCTGAGGGCAAATTCATAGCCATAACCCTCGAGTGGGAATGAGATCAAATGTGTTCGCTGTTGTTTTTTTTTACGTGTGAAATTTAGGTGCCGTGACATTCGTTTTATCACCAGTGGTTATTTTCTCCATCAGATTTTTAAAGTATACGATTAGCCACATTGTGGGTGTGCAAATAGGATCGTTATACTGTCCGTCATAGTGTGTCTTATTCAGTACTGTTGACCCGCGCAGGACTGTTAAGTTAAGATGTTTTAACAAGCTGACTAACAGACCGAAAAAACACAGACATGGGTGGAGGAGAAATGTAAATGTTTGCACCTCATATCCAAAGGTGATGGCCATGATGGTGATGAGCAGACCAAAGAAGGCTTCCAGCTTCCTGAGGCCTGCAGAGACAGAAACAAGGATGTTTTATTTATCTATTGTTGTGGTAGCGAGATGTTCCACTGTGAGAGTACCACCGCAACTTACCGTATTTGTCTAAGAAGAGGAAGACAAACGTGTCGATGATGGTGATGAGGACGCCACCCCACAAAGGGATCCTACACACACATATACACACACACACACACACATGGTGGAAATAATCAACACAAAATCATCAATATCAATATCAAGCCATTTTAAAGGTCCCATATTCTTTTCATTTTCAAGGTCATACTTGTATTTTGGGTTTCTACTAGAACGTGTTCACATGCTTTAATGGTCAAAAAACACTTTATTTTTCCTCATACTGTCTGTCTGAATATACCTGGATTCACCCTCTGTCTGAAACGCTCCGTTTGAGGGCCTGTCTCTTTAAGACCCCCTCCTAAAGAAAGCCCAGTCTGTTCTGATTGGTCAGCGTTTGTGGGTCTTCCACATTTGCTCTCTTGGAGTGTCTGCAGCCGGGGAATTACTGTATCGGCACTGTAGCAGCACGTTCTACCTATATATATAGTAAAGGTTGACCGATTCATCGGCACCGATAGTTGATTGGTGGAACTATCGTTATCGGCAAAAATCCATGGCGATAGTTATTCCTGGTTGCGTCCGTTGCTGGAGCGGCTGAGAAGCGCACGCTGTCATTCATTACACAGTACGCGAGAGCTGAGAAGGGTCTGCTGGCATCATGCATTACAATAGCTCCTCTAGAGGCAAAATAAAAACTATCACTGATGCCTCGTGTTGTTTATTCTCGACACGTGTTACTGCGCGCCGCACAGAGAGCACATGCTGTGCGACATCAGATGCACGTTTAAGCATCGACAGCAAAAAGGTATGTATACAGTACATTTTGTTATATCATTATAAAGTTATTAATTTGTTGAATATATGCTGCATTAGTAGAGAAAAAACAGCACAACAGTATGTTTGTTTACTTTCGAGGCTGAGATGACGCTAAACATTAGTAGTAGGCTAACTAACCTCAAGCGGTTAAACACTGACAAAAATGAACGAAAGTCCAACCCAAATCGTCCACGATCCGTCTAGTGGCTGCCGCTGGAGAATTGAGATGTGTAGAATCGACAGCGCATTCATTTTAAAATCCTCAGCGGAGGAGCATCAGCAACTGCCCGAAAGCACGGTAACGTTATATGGTGGAGCGAGATAGAGAGTGAGTGAAGAGAGGCAGCGCCCAGCAGCGCTAGAACAAAGCCGTAACTCTTTGAAATAAAACGTGTTTTCGCCGATTCATCTCTAGAAATGCGACTGTAGCGAACATGTCACTATCACTAACGTTATCCACATTTATATTTACACGCAACAAATTATATATCCAGCTTCAAAAAAGTCTAAAAGTCGGAAGTTAGAATGAATGCATTGTGCAGAGTGGTTGCTATGGAGACGATACACAGTGTTGAGTTCCGTTGCTCTGATTGGTTGTAGGTCTACATTGGCATACATTTGGGCCTTTTTTGAAGAAATGTAAATAGTTTGTCCTTTATATGAATTATAATGCTCATTATGTTTATTTTTGCACTGGATGACTCCAAATATGTAGGATAACTGTTTTAGACAACACACATGCTTGTGTAGCATTGCTATGGGTGTAATATCAATAAATATGACATTATTATTTTGATTATTGGCAAAAGTGTCTGGACTTTTTTTGAAAAAATTTATGTATTTTGTCAACTGTTTTATCCAGTATCAATTCTAAATACTATTGGTCGATTAATCGGTTATCAGCAAATACGGCCCAACCTAGCTATCGGTATCGGTAAAATCCACTATCGGCCGACCTCTCATATATAGTATAGTTGTGACATCCCAACCATACAGAAGTCCTGACGGCTCATTTAAAGACACAGTTTCTGAATACAGGCTGTGCGTATTTCTCTGTAGATTTAGCATTTTGATACTACCACCGTGTTTATATAGCACCTTGACCTGCTTTAGAATTAAAAGAGACATGGAAGTCTCGCTTTTTACAATATGGGACCTTTAAGGCACAGCAGCTTTAAATGGATGTTGTGTCTGTTGACCACCTGCCGGAGGAGAGCAGGTTGAAAGCGATGGCACAACCGATGACTTCCTGCATGTCTGAGCCGATGATGGCCAGCTCCACCATCAACCACAGGATGATACGAGGCACCTGGACAAACCAAAGGACACAGGTTAGCGCCATGAGATATTAAGTTCCGTTTCATGTAACAGAATGGCTTCAGTTCCCGCTGCGTAAATATAATATCTATTCCGAAGCTGTAGGGGGAGCTCTATGGAGAAACCTGCGAGCAAAAAGTGAAGAAATGGCCAGAACTGCATAGCGCCCCTTTAATTAGCTTTGTAGCAACTCATTTGGCAATGGCTTGAAGTTAACGGACGTTCATTAATATCAAAAAAGTTACGCACTAAAGCTTTAAAATGTAATGGTTTTTATACTAGCCATTACCACATCCTCACATGTATCCATTACATGTTTCTACCACACCCTCACATGTATAGAGAACATCTACTGTAGGTAATACACTATGGACATTGGAGAAGTAGCCCATACAGCCCCACTTCAAAAAATCTGAACTATCCCTTTAAGAAATTGTTCCATTCATAATGCTCCCGACATTTTTTCTCACATGTTTTGCAGCCTCTTAAATGTGTCCAGCAGAAACACAGTAGTTAAGCTCCAGAGAACAAAAGGGTGCTCACATGATTATTTTTTTAACCATGCGGTTAACAGTTCTACTTCAGGTATGAGGGAAGCAGAGAGATTTCTTTACACAATAATTCGTTAAGTCACTCTGGATTTAACTGTGTATTTAAACACATTTTCTCACAGTTTTACTATGTTAGGTTCACATTTGGTTTTAATAGAATGTTTGGATCATATAATCCAAGGATTACACCTAACAACAGAGCTCAATGCTGGTTATGCAATGAGGCAGTTACAGTAAATAAGGATTACTTCTGCTCACAGCCTCTCAGTTCTGCAGACCAGTTCTGCATTGCTGCTGAGTACTGATGAAGCCAATCACTCATAGGGCTGCGCAATATATTGTCTTTTTATCAACATCGCGATAGCAACTGCCGCAATAAACACATTGCGAAAGGCTGCAATATATCGCGAAAGACACTCTCTGTAGAAAACCGCAATTCTTTTCAATTTTTTAGCAGAATACTGAAAGCAGCAGAAAGACAGAACTGAGTACACTTTAATATCTGTTTATTTATCTCAAGTAATATAGTTAGGGGAATATTCAACCTAATATCGCATCTTGCATATTTTTCTCCTATCGTGCAGCGCTATAGAAACAGAGAACGCAGCGAGTGTTAGGAGGCGCTGTAGATATTTCCTGCCGACAGCTGAGATAACTGCAGTCTCACCGTGTGGTACTGGCGGTTGCAGACTTCGGCCAGGTGCATCCCCGTGACGACGCCGAGCCGCGCCGCCAGCCGCTGCAGCAGCAGGCCGATGATGGTGGCTGCCAGCAGCACCCAGAGGAGCTGACAGGACCAGAACACAGTCAGGCATCATCATCTGGCAATCAGCCGCCTTCATCCGCTCAAACAAAGGTCAATAACATTCAGAGTTTGTAAAATGATGTTAACAAATAGTTTAAAGTGCTCATATTAAGCTCATCTTCAGGTTCATAATTGTACTTAGAGGTTGTACCAGAATAGGTTTACATGGTTTAATCTTTAATCTTTCTGTTGGAGATGGTAAGTCCCTTTGGGGTGGACTTTGGGCTTTTTCACTTTGTAAACCTATAACATGCACAAAAAAGATAAATAACACAATAAAGGTGAGGAAAAAAGTCCAAAAAGCACAATATGAGCACTTAAAAGTTTGTAGTTCCTGTGAAAAAACTCTAATTTGTGAATGTATTTAGCAAATTTCACGTGCACATTTAGGGCTGGGTACCGAATTGCCTCCATAGTATCGAGTATCGAAAAAAAATAGTCATTACTAGTCATTCAACACCCAATTTCAATACCTAAGGAGCAAATCTCATCAGAGACAGTAAGCCAATAAGCATGCAGCATGCTTCTACCAATATCTAATAATGTCTGTGATTGGCTGTCTGACACACGTCGTAGAGACACGCAGGAAAAACTCTACGTTACACACAAATGGCTCACGTGTGTTGTTGTATTTTGAGAGGCTTGACTAAAGCGTGCGTCACATAGTTGTACAGGCCCTAAAAATTGATAATTGGTAATGTAAAATGTTGTAATTTCTTTTTGTTAAAATGGATTTTATAAAATTGGTATCGAAAAAGGAACTGGTATCGAATTCCAGGTATAGGCATAGTACATTTTTTAACGATACCCAGCCCTACCACAAACATTTTTTTTTTATATCAATAGACCTTTTTACAACAGATATTTTTGACCTGATGTAGCAGGTAAAACACATTTCTTTAATAATAATAGTAATAATAATTTATACTTTATAATTATATTAAAATTAGAGGATGGCTCAGTTCCATCAAGTGTCCCAGTAAGCTATGAAAGTGAGTCAGCATGCACGTCAGTACCAGAACCCTGAAACTGGGTCTCCGAAATTTGTTTTTGAGTTCTATTCATTGGTTTTTACATAATTTTTAACCCTAGACTTTTAGTATTTTAAGTTTTGACTGTTTTATTGTTGTAATTTAGCAAAATGTTTCAATTTTGCTATGTGAAGCACTTTGGGGTGCATGTTTGTATGGCATTTTCTATATAAATAAAGTTGAGTTGAGATGTTATTTGAATCTGTACTCAGGTGTTTACAAAGGCACTGAATGTCAATTTGTAAATGCATCATTTTAGCCCTCCGTCCAGACTTAAAATGTGTTTTTCTCACCCAAAAAACAGAAAACAGAATGTTTCCAAAATGATTTCCATAGTGTAAAAACCTCAAAACGCTAGCTTGGCGTTTTAATGTGTACGTGGAAAAACAGAGCTTTCACAAAACAAGGCCGCAAGTTTGGTGGGTGGCTGTCTGTGTGGCACTAAAGTGAAGAAGGACTTTCTGGCGCCTCAAACCTCTGTGATCATTCGTTTTAAAGATTTAAAGATCATTTTTTGGGGGGCTTTTCCATTTATTTGATAGTGACAGTGGATAGACAAGAAAGGTGGGAGAGAGATGGGGGATGACACGCAGCAAAGGGCTGCAGGTCGGACTCGAACCTGGGCCGCTGCAAAGGAATCAGCCTACATGGGGGGGCGCACACTATTACTGGGTGAACTAGGGGTCGTCTCTGATCATTAATTTGAAATGGCAATATAACCAAATACACAGAAAAGTGTCACAACGCCGACATCTGTTTAGACATTTTTGCTCCTTTTCCTGTTTTCCAGTCAACGTCATTCCCCAGCTGCCCTACAGCTGATCCAGACTACCCAATAGAGACAACAAAATCCATCATCATCATCAGGCTGTTCCTAATCAACTAACAAAGCAGTTTCAGTTAGTGTAGCCCCAAGCATTACTTTAGTTACCTTGAAGCCAGCTTTAGCACCAGACTGCAGGTCGGACTCAATGTTACCTGGGTCCAGGTAGGCGATGCTCATCAGAAATCCCGGCCCGGTGAAGGCCCACAGCTTACGGAGACTGAACGCCCTCTACAGGAGACACAAATACAAGCTGTTCAAAGAAGGTAAAGTCCGCACTACAGCTTAAAGCTTTGGTGCGTATCTTTTTGATATTAATGAACGTCAGTTACATTCAAGCCGTTGCCAAATGAGTTGCTACAAAGCTAATTAAGACCATCGGTTCCACAAAACTCTCTCTGGATTTCTCAGTATGACTATTCAGAAGATTTGGCGTCCGGCGACTTTCTCCCGCAGAAACTCGAGTGAAGATAATGACCTCTTCTGAAGAGTCTATCATGTTTTTTTAATCCTCCGTGTCCTCCTTGGCTACTAGCAACTGCATGGGGGAGGGGTGGTGCGCGATCACGGAAGGCTTGTATCATGTGGACACGCCGACAGTGTTGTTGTCATTACTTAGAATTCCTCACAGGGGCGACAGAAACTACTCACTATAGCTTTAATGCTCCGGAAAAATACTAATACGCACAACTGGTGCAAAGTCATAGAATGGCTCTGAACAGATCCACGCTCCCTTTTAGGGGAAAACAATCCCGCGTTCCCCATAGACGACAACAGCTTAAACGACAGAGGAAATTGTAATCGCTCCAAACTTTAACTTTAACAAACTTGAATTAATAACTATGCCCAAAAAGCTGCTGAGTAGTTTGTTGCACCAACAATACATCCAAAAACCCCGGTCTTCGATTTGTCCTCTTGCCATGTCCTAAAATAGATCCTGATAGATGGGCTTTGGCTCCAGGCTATAGACCAGACCGGTACCGCTGATGCTCCCTATGAGAGGGAAGAATTGCGCTGTCACATCAGGAGAGAAAAAGGAAAATGCTGTTGTGTAGCGGGTTAATCAAGACTTTCCCGCTGATATATGAGGCTCATAAGAAACGTGAATATTCTCAGTCAGTGTGGTAAATGATGCTGTTGATAGTTACTACTGATGGATAGCTAACGTTAGCTTTAGTTGGAAGCTGCTAACAGTTTAGCAGCATCAGACTGTCGTCTCCAACTAAATCCCAGCTTATAGATCGAACAGTTGGTTATTAATGACAGTTTGATTAATTACAATTCAAATTCCTAGCAGCTCACTGCAATCAAATACGCTTGAGTAAGGCCAAATTGTGGGCCGAAAAGTTGTGTGCCTTATTTGCAGTGTTAAAGTATTTTTCCGGAGCCGTTGTGCGGACTTTACCTTCTTTGAACATTTACTTTTTTTGTCCCGCACCAGCAACTACATGGAGATGCACAACATCATCTTTTTTGAACAAAATACAAGCTGTAAAGGCCCAGACTCTCCAACGTGATTATCGTCCGTCGGACAGTCTGGCGAGGTCGGTGACTCAAGTCTGTTTGGGGTGTTCCAAGCCGTCGGCTTTAATTTGGGCCGATTTGACTTGTTGAATCGCCCAGTGGGCAGTCGGACTCAATGACCAATCTGATTGGTGGAGTGCCGGCCCTTGACTAGCGAATCAGTGCACTTATGTTAAAACACTTACCGGAAATGACGAGCGAGATGAGCGGGACGAAAAACTGATTCAGCAACTGCACGGCCTATTTCTCGCTTAAACATTTTTCAGAAACATGTTTACGTAAAATACGAGATTGTATTCCGAACGAGCCGCCATTAATGGTCGGCTCTGAAATTCGGGAGAAGCCAGACCCACGTAACGCGTTTTCATTTTTTGGGCGACAATACAGATTAGCGCCACCTGCAGTTATGGAGACGTGTTACGTTTCGCACACGTGCAGAATGTACTCTCAAGTCGGCGTCGCTTCGGTGTGTCCCGAGGCACTTTTTGGACCGACGGGGGCCGAATGGTCAGTCTGACTGCCTTTTCACACACTAACAACTTTACGTATACTGCACGCTGATGGTTCTCAATCCAACAAAAAAAAAACTATCAGCGGTCTATAAAGGAAATTGGCCCAACTTTTAATACAGGTTTTACCATGGAATCATGGATTACCTGGCCGCCCTCCTCAGGAACAGGGACCCTCTGTTCAAAGTAAGTACTAGAAACTGGTTCATTATTCTGTTTCTGGAGGAAGACAGAGGACACTCTGTGTGTGTGTGTGGTCTGAATCGCTGCCTTCTCTCGCTCCACGTCACCGGCTGAAATACGACAGAAAACACGTTTCAGTGACAAGAAACTAATCCTTATAGGGATTAACATCACACACAAATCATACACTGCAGTAAACACACACACACACACACACACACACACACACACACACACACACACACACACACACACACACACACACACACACACACAACGCCACAGTACACACACCCCTGACACTTTGCTGACAGATAAATACACATTTCTTTACAAGTCTGCTTTTACAGGGCTCGTAGCCTGAATTCACTTTTATCAGTGATAAATAAATATTATTTAAATTTAAATTTTATATTTATATTATAAATGTAGCTCCATGTATGCTCAATGTGTTTAAACTGTTTTTAAATTGTTGTTTTTATCATTGTTTTTGTCCCACTAGCTTCACTAAAAGTAAAGTTGGTTTTGAAACGTGCTTTATAAATAAAGTTTATTTTTATTCAAATGACAGGGACAGTGTTACTGTATAAACACCTTGTTTTTACACTCTAATTTGATACAGAAATCATGGAAATTATGACCTAGGGAAAAAAAACCCTGTCTGAGATGTCAGATGGATAGATAGACAGTCAGACAGACAAATAGAGAAACAGACAGACAGACAGATAGACTGACAGAGAAACAGACAGACAGATAGACAGAAGTATTGCCCTTTATATATCTAGGGCGCTAGATAGAAGTACAGCTGAGGGTGATAGGAAGTTTTATATTAGTTTTGTATGTTTTTAGTCACAAACTGTAATATTGAGCATATTAAAATTCTTACCTGATGATGAAGCTAGAATTATGGTCATACAAAGTAAAAAATTTAAATTGAGTATGCTACATGGTACTTTGTAACCATTTACTTTAAACATGCTTATTCCATCTTGTGAAGGGCTCGTTGTCTCCAAGTCTCCTTTAGAAACAATCCGACACATTGTACGGGTTGGGACTAAATCAAAATGCCCTTATCTTGAATGGCAACATGCATTTAAAATGAACGACGCGTTTAGACCGACTAAGGTCTTCATCAGGGTCATTGTCAGCAGTAGCTTTTTAGTAGCCACTTTCAACATGCTCTGAAAAACTCTTTCTTGCTATTTTTCCCTTTTTGCCCATTAGGCTAAAGCACATTTCTCTGATTTTATTCAGTTTTTTTGTATTGCTTATTGTTTTAAAATGTAATTCTATGTGTATTTCTTTGCCTATGAAAAGCACTCTGAATTGCCTCTGTGTTTGATGTGCAATATGTTGTGGACGTGTGTGTGATGTGGACGTTTTTCTGGGTCAAAATTTAAAATTAAAGTTTATTTTTCTGTCGCTTTTTTCCAAGTCTTTTGTCACTTATTCTGTTTAGTTTGTTGATTTCTTTCTGCGCTGGTTTTTTGACGTTTTTGTGGTTGTTTTTTTCCACTTTTTGAACCTTTTCCCCGACATTTTTGTCATTTTTTTCAACGTTCTTTTATCAATTTCTTTCTTCAAATACTATAAAATTAAATAAAACACCCAAATTCAATAACAGTAATCAACGGATAATTTATTTTACTTGTAAAGAGCGTTGCATGGAACCATCCACATTATTTATTTGGGACAATTTGGTTAAAGTAAAACCCAAATTTTTGATAGAAAACTGTAGAAACTTTAGCTGCCTTCTGCCTTGTAGATGTCAAGTGAAAACTCTGAGCTGGTGTTGGTGCTAAAGGAAAAGTCAAAGGATCACTAAAGTCCTCAGGATTCATCCTCTGGTCCCTGTGAATATCTAGGCAAACTTTCACACTAATCGATCTTATAGTTATTGAGATATTTCGGGACCAAAGGGGTGGACGATGGAAAACTAGGACCGCGCTCTAAACATCCACAGTGACAGTCCCTGCTGAACAGACAGATGGGGAGTATTGGATGAACAGGGACTCATTAGTAATCAGTGGTGGAATGTAAACTAAGTACATTTACTACACTTACTTACTTACTTACTAAGTACTACACTTAATACAAATGTTGAGGTAATTGAGTCTTTTCTTTTCACGCCACTTTCTACTTCTACTCCGCTACATTACAGAGAGAAATATTGTACTTTTTACTCCACTGCATTCATCTGACAGCTTTAGTTACTTTACAAATTAAGATTTTTGAACTCAAAATATGATGTGTTTTAACAATATAACGGCCTGTAAGTCCAGCTGAGATGATTAGACCATTAAAAAAAAAACTGTTTGGATCCTTTCCAGTCTCTAAAAGGTGAGGGTTTTTCTGAATCGAGTACTTTTACTTTTAATACTTTAAGTACATTCTCCTGATGATACTTATGATGCTTCAGCGTCATCTCTCTCGACACACAACAAAAAAACAAAAAGTGTCGACCAAACAAACGTCCTCACCCAGTCCTCCAGTCGGTCCTGGCTCCTGATCTGTGGGAACACTGGGAGGCAGAGAGGAGATGTGGATGTTCTCAGGAGGGGGGGCTCTGACTGGAAGCAAACAAGTCATTACACTCAGATTATAACTCGCTTTACCTGATCACAGTGTACACAAAACAAAATCCTTCGCACAGAGACAGCCATGAGAAAAAAAAGTGCAAATAGAATCTTCAGCTTATCGTTATTGTTAAGGCTGATTTATGGTTCTGCGGAGGCTCCACGCAGAGCTTTCGCCGTAGCCTACGTAAGTGGCCTGAAGTTTATACTTGTGCGTTGGTGCATGTGTTGATTTTTAGGAGAACAGCAGTGCCGGCATGCGTGTGTGGTAGAGCGAGTGAGAGAGTGTGGGTGATAAGATTTGGAGCAAGTACCGACTCCAGAGGCGTAGAGGGAGAAAGTGTCTCCCCTGTGCTTTCTAAACATGGTGGGAAATCTGTAGCAAGAATAAAGTGCCCATATTATGCTTTTTGGCTTTTCCCCTTTCCTTTATTGTGTTATCTTTTTTGTGCATGTAATAGGCTTCCAAAGTGAAAAAGCCCAAAGTCCACCCCAAAGGGGCTTACCATCTCCAACAGAAAACACTGTTCACCAACTGCTCCAGAAAGCTCTATCGTAGTCCAGCCTTTACTTCCAAGGACAATTCCGGCGCAAAATGACCCTAGGGGTTAATAACACGTGTACCGAGTCGACCGTTCTCTGGGATATGTTTTCATGCTAATCGAATGTGACCAGTTTTAGCGCAAACTGCTAATTAGCTTATAACGCTAGTCGTCAGGGCATGCGAAAGTAAAAAGAAATCGCTATTTCTATATCACTAACAAGCTCAAAATATCACCACACTTCCACAGTAGCATAACGAAGGTCCCTACATGTAAACCCAAGAATTGAGAACTCTGTAAGTGTACAGATTATTAAAAAGATAGATTATAAAGACAGTACCGTTCACGTATACAGGCAGGCGCCATCTTGGGAAAACAGTCCAGACCAGTCGAACGCCGAACGGCGTGTAACCAGTAACCAGTAAAGGCTATTTTTATAGTCATGCGTAAAATCAACGGTGTAGCCCCGCAGACCGCCGCAGACCCCTCTGGGTCTACGCTGGACCCTACGCCGTAGCCTGACGCGCACCTCTCGAAAAATGTAACTACACGCAGCGACGCAAGGTTCTCCTTCTCCATAAACAACATGAAATCAAGGAGAGGGTTAACTTTTCCTGCTCCAGATTTCCCACCTTGGTCAGAAAATACAGGGCAGACACTTTGTTTCTCTCACTATGACTCTAGAGTTGCTACTCGCTCCAAAGCTAATCGCCGTCACTCTCTCACTTCTCCCTCGCTCTATCACCCACTCCCCACACACACACACACACACACACACACACACACACAACGGCTCGACGCACACACCAGCGCACAAGTATAGACATCAGGCCACTTACGTAGGCTACGGCGAGAGCTCTGCGTGGAGCCTCCACATAACTGTAAAACGGCCTTAACATAGCTCAAGCACGGAGTTCGTCGTTCGACTGGTCGTGCCTGTTTTCCCAACATGGCGCCTGCCTGTATACGCGAACTGTCTGTACACTTACAAAGTTCTCAACGCTTCGGTTTACATGTAGGGACCCTCATTATGCGACCGTGGAAGTGTGGTGCTATTTTGAGCCTTGTTAGTGATATAGAAATTGTGATTTCTTTTTACTTTCGCATGCCCCAGACCACTAGCGTTATAAGCTAATTAGCGGTTTGCGCTAAAACTGGTCACATTCGATCATTCGATTAGCATGAAAACATATCCCAGAGAACGGTCGACTTGGTAGCCATGTGTTATTAACCCCTAGGGTCATTTTGCGCCGGAACTGTCCTTTAAGACAGAGCCCCTCTACGAGACCACAAGATTAGTTAAAAACCCGTTTTAATAAGTTTTCTTGTCATTCCTAAAGAAATCTGCCATGAATCAAGTTGTAGCCAACTGGAGACAATCTGCGCACCGTTGGTAATCCAGCCTCACTTCAGGAAATAAAAATACAAATCACAGCAAAACAGCTGCTTCCTGTGAGAACTTTATAGGCCTATTATATTATACCACAGGAAATGATGAATGCCATTAAGCATGCTGAGGTCAATACGAACTTTGTTACGCTATAAATCCTTTTTAAAATCTTATCAATAAATCAGGGGACATGTGAGGGGAAGTGTCAACATTTGATAAGAACAATATAAACTGTGGTGGACGAAGTATTCAGATCGTAAAAGTAAAAGTACCAATACAACAAAAATACACTGCTACAAGTAAAAAAGTTAAAATCCTCCTTAAGTAAAAGCACAGAAGTATTAGCCGTAACATTTACTTAAAGTATCAAAAGTAAAAGTGCTCATTTATGCAGTAAAATTATATATTATTATATGACATTATTAGATTATTTATAGTGATGAATCTAAGCATGTTACTGCTGTAGCTGCTCGAGGTGTAGCTAGTTTGAAATGCTTTATCCAGTTAGGCAGGTTAGTCCCAACGGTTCTCAACCTAGGGGTCGGGCCCCCTACAAAGGGTCACCAGATCCATCTGAGGGGTTGTGTGACGCTAAAGTAGACAAAGTTCCCTGCACACAAATTTGTATTTTGAAACGCGACAAGAGACTCTGCTTTCTGTAGGAGCTCACAAATAAATCTTAAATCTGAAAAAGTACAATATTTCCCCTCTGGAATGTAGTGGAGCTGAAATATGAAGTAGCATAAAATGGAAATACTCAAGTAAAGTCCAAACGTGAGCAATTGTGTCAAATCAGTGGGGTTCCCATTTAATATACTCCACTGCATTTAGCTGACAGCTGTAGTTACTTTACAGATTAAGATTTTACATCGGCCTACAACAGTTTCTTAATGTAAAATATTAATCTTAAATAATAATGAATTCATCTTAGAGTCAAAAGTATAAGAAATCCAGTGCAGCAGAAGTAGAAAGTACCATAACGTGGAACAAGTACAGTAGGTCTACGAGTTGCTTTAATATTTACTTAAGTACAGTAGGCTACTTAGGTAAATGTACTTAGTTACATTCCAGCAGCTGCCGCCGGGCTTCACTAACAGCAGCAGTGCACCAGACATGAATTGAAAGTGTCCCACCTGACCGCAGAAATGACATCTTCTCATCAACCGTCTCTTTAAACTCTGTGAAAACTTCTCAACCACCAGAGGGGAACCGACAGCTACATTCCGGGGATCTGGGATCTGGGATCTGATCGTCCTGCAGGTTTCCAGAGGTGTTTATGGAGAGCAGAGCTGGAACATCCGGACGGCAGGTTGGACATCGTCCCTCCGACTCAAGGGTTGCATTACCGGACAGGTGAGTAAGGAGGAGAGGGGGGGAGGAAGAGGGGGGAGGGAGGAAAGGAGGAAAGGAGGAAATCACCTGGTGGACAAAAGTCAACGGCGACTATTTCACATGAACCCGTTGTCCTCCTGGCTCTCTCCCGTGAAGCGGTCTGAGCTGATCCTGAATCAGGAGGAAACGGGACTCACTGCGGAGATACGCATTTCAAAATAAAACCGGAATAAGTTGTTAAATTGTTATTATTATTATTATTTTATTATTTCTTTATAAAACTACATTATGCCTTTAAAGAATGTTTATTTTAGTTGAGTTATATGATGTTATATGTTATATGATGTTCGTTGTTATTTCCTTTTAAAACAAAGGTCTCTGAACATAGAGCAGCGGTTGTTTCCGGCTATAGGTTTCAAAATAAGATAAGATAAGCAATCGATAATAAAAAAGTCAGTTATGGCCCCATATATATATGTCAATGGTTATGGCCCTCTTTTAGATTTACTGTTAACTAGGGCACGATTCCAAGTTCCTCTCAACACATAACCCACCCTTCAGATATAAAAATAATAATAATCAACGTCCATAAAATGTCTAAATTATTTATAATAACAAATGTTTTTTATTTTTTTTCAAAATTTTAAATTTTGAGCCATAAGATACTGGAATCATGAATTCATATACCCACCATGTGTTATTAATCTTTTCTTTTTTTTTACTTGTAGCATGTAATATGCATTATGCATTAAAGCAAATTTAGATGTAGGCTATATCTAAATTTGCTTTAATGCATAATCTATATATTTGATCAAATTAAAAGATGTATTTGACAAAGCAATTTAATCTATTTGGTTCCCTCTTTATGGTCAGAAAAGAGAGAGATGATGTAGAAGATATTCATGCAACAACAAAAAAATACCCAGAGAAAGAATAAAAACCCTTAGCAGACATGTGAGGGTGTCCAGCTCCCTCCTGCTGCAGTATTTATATCCAACCCTCCAGCAGCAGACAGGAGTGGGTTTGGTTCTAGGGCCCTGCAGAGAAAAGAAATGCTTTCACACTAATGGAGCGGCTGAACCAGCCACTGGGTGGAGACAAACACTGACTCATTATTGTTTGTCCTGACACATTTCACTTCCACATTATTGTCAGGGTTTGAAATAAATACCACCACAAACCAAATGCAGGACACTTTTCCCTCTTCTAACTCTGACCTGACCTGGACGTTAAGGCCTTTTTCACAGCAGACATTTTGACTTTGTAAAAAAAAACAGGAAAAGTGTCAAGTGTCCCAGTAAGCCAGCGTGCATAAGCAAAGACTGTAAAATGATATTAAAATATATATTGTGCCCAATACAAGGACCCTGAGACTAAAACAGCTAAATGGTATTCAGCCGTCATTGAATGTATTGTTTACACCTGTGCTTTTCTTACTGTGATATGTACAAAAATTTTTTAAAAAAAAATAGCCACACTATCAGTTGGTCAGTCTCTTGCTCCAGACTGAAATATGTCAACCACGTTTGGGTGCATCGTCATTCAAATTTGTAAAGAAAACTAAGAAATAAATGATGTGTATTAAATAAGTATTGTAGTATATATATAGTATATTTGTAAATACTGGGTGTCTATGGAGTACCGGGAAACAAAACAAACACTTTTGGGGGAAATGGTGTTAACACCACTGATATTGTGCAGAACCTCTAAAGTAATTACAGTGCAAAGTGTTTCACAGTTACAATATGACGACAGCTGTACTCACCAATGGATAATGACTGTGTCAGTGAGCAATACAAACAGCCCTGTTGTCATTTGGGGAACGTAAAATCATTTATTTTATATGTTCTATGTCTTCAACATTTTTGAAGCCAAGGACCCCTTAACTGAAAGAGAGACGGATCAGGGACCCCTACTACATATATTGTATGAAATGAAGTTGCATATTAATCTGGTCCAACAATAACTTTTAGGGCAGCAAGCATTTATGGATACCTTTTTTGCATAAAATACTAAGCTATTCAAATAGCCTGATACTTGTTGGCATGATTTTATAAATCATGTTTTAATGTTAACCCTTAACTGTGAAACAAATGTGAAACAGTCAATCCATTGGGATGAACTGTATCTGTGGATATTTGCTAATAATATGTTGGAATCATGTTTTTGAAAAAACTTTCAAAATTTCAAAAATGCTCAATTGATAACCTGGAATTAACCCAAATTAAATTCAGCAAATTCATCTGAAAATTACTGATTGAATCTAAGCAACTTGAATAGTTTTTTTTGTCTTTTTCACTTTACAAAAAACTAATGATTAATTTAATTATTGGTAAATCTACTGAATATTTTCCCAAGGAATCGATTGTCTAGTCTATAAATGTTAGAAAATAGTGAAAAATGGCCACTAAATTCTTTTTTCTATTTGTCTAAAACCCCCCGAAAATATTCAGTTTAGAGTGATACAAAACAGAAAGATCATCAGCAAATCATCCCGTTGGAGAAACTGCAACCAGAATAATTGGAAAGGGAATTGTTTGATAATCAGAATAGTGCAGCTCTACTAATCAAATGATCTCTATCAGGATCTGCTTTAATTTTTTGGGGAGAGAGAGGGGGGAATGTACACACAGCAAAGGGCCACAGGTCAGAGTTGAACCTGCAACGTCGAGGAGTACACCTATATGTGCGCCTGCTCTACCAACTGGGCTAACCCAGCCACACTGGGTCTGCTTTCATTTTACCAGTGGTGGAAGAAGTATTCAGATCCTTTTACTTCAGTAAAAGTACTAATACCACACTGTAAAACTAACTAAATACTCTGTTACAAGTAAAAATCCTGCATTGAAAATGTTACTTAAGTAAAAGTATGTAGGTATCATCAGGAAAATGTCCTTAAAGTATTAAAAGTAAAAGTACATACAGAAAACTCCTCACATTCTCGAAACTGTAAAGGATCCAAACAGTTGAGTGTTTAATGGTCTGATCATTTCAGCTGGACTTGTAGGCCCTTATATTGTTGGTTAGTTTAATTTATAATAAAACATCAGATTTTATAAACTACATGTGCTTTGTATGCAATTGTGTGATCTGTAAGTAACTACTAAAGCTGTGACATGAATGTAGTGAAGTAAAAAGTACAATATTTCTCTCTGAAATGTAGCGGAGTAGAAGTAGAAAGTGGCCTGAAAATTAAAGATTCAAGTCAAGTACATTTACCTGTGTACATTTGTACTTAAGTACAGTACTTGAGTACTTGTACTGAGTTACATTCCACCGAGTTTTAGTCACTTTAAACAGGTTCATAAATGAAATATTGAAAATAAAATATCTATCCCATCATAATCTCTTAAAACAACATTAGCCTACGTCACTACCAGGACCGATCCATGCACGCTTTAAAGGTCCCATGACATGCTGCTTTTTGGATGCTTTTATATAGACCTCAATGGTCCCCGAATACTGTATCTGAAGTCTCTTTTATATAGACCTTAGTGGTCCCCTAATACTGTATCTGAAGTCTCTTTTATATAGACCTTAGTGGTCCCCTAATACTGTATCTGAAGTCTCTTTTATATAGACCTTAGTGGTCCCCTAATACTG
Source organism: Perca flavescens (assembly GCF_004354835.1). Taxonomy (NCBI): domain Eukaryota; kingdom Metazoa; phylum Chordata; class Actinopteri; order Perciformes; family Percidae; genus Perca; species Perca flavescens. Next base: position 7,726,541 of record NC_041337.1, read on the forward strand.
TATCTGAAGTCTCTTTTATATAGACCTTAGTGGTCCCCTAATACTGTATCTGAAGTATCTTTTATATAGGCCTTAGTGGTCCCCTAATACTGTATCTGAAGTCTCTTTTATATAGACCTCAATGGTCCCCGAATACTGTATCTGAAGTCTCTTTTATATAGACCTTAGTGGTCCCCTAATACTGTATCTGAAGTCTCTTTTATATAGACCTTAGTGGTCCCCTAATACTGTATCTGAAGTCTCTTTTATATAGACCTTAGTGGTCCCCTAATACTGTATCTGAAGTCTCTTTTATATAGACCTTAGTGGTCCCCTAATACTGTATCTGAACTCTCTTTCAAGGTGGAGCGTGGGGTTGTGGCCTTGACCAACTGCCATGATTCGCTCGTTTGCAAGCCATGATGTCTCTCTCTCATGGGTGGGCCAAATTCTCTGGGCGGGTAAAGCAGAGAAAGGGGAGGTAACCTTTCCCCTTATGACATCATAAAGGGAAGATTCCAGATCGGTTCATCTGAGCTTTCATTTTCTCAAAGGCTATCACCATTTCTAGCCAATGGGGGACAATAGGCAGGCTGGGGGAACTCATATTAACGTTAAAAAACCTCATAAAGTAAAATTTTCATGCCATGGGACCTTTAAGCCAGTGTGTAAACCAAACTTTTTCAAGTCAATGACCCTTAACCTGACAGGAATCAGACCACAGACCCCCATTTGATAAAGTGGAGCCCACTTTGGGAACCACGTCTTGAAGCTGCAAGTGGAGTAAAGAAGAGACTGAGTGAGACTGAGTAGTAAGAGATCATCTGATCCCCATTTTTAATCCAATAGTTTACTTATTATCAAATCCGATATCAGCACACAGCAGCAACAATCTGTATTTGAGCTGAAATAGCTGTAACACACTGCCATTTGTCATGTTGACAAAAAGTTGGTGCAATGAAATCACATGTTTCTAAAGTGTTTATTTTTGGCAAGCACCATTCGAAATAGAGCAAATTTGTCATGTGCTTATGTTATGTGATGAAGAATAAAATGATATACCCATGCAAAACCCCCTGTGAAATGTACATACGTTATCTTTATTGCAGAAAGGTTAAGTGTCACTGAAATCTTACTGATTTCTTTTTTTTTAAGTCTTTTTTTCTCCTTTTTTGTAATTTTTTTTTTTCTTACTTGTAATGACTTATTGTTCAGTTGTCACCTATGTGTTTCCCCCTCATGTTGGTTTGTCTGTTTGTTTGTTTCAGTTTTCGGTCTATTTACCAGCATTGGTTATCTTGTAGAAATTTTAAGATCATTATACAGAGTTGTCTGGAAACGCCTGGCATGTATGGAGTTACATGATTTCCTCTAAAATCATACATCCGTACAAAATCAAAGTGAGTAGAAAAACAAACCAAAAAAAAGAAGAGAAAGAATTAGATACAAAACAAACCAAAGAAGAGAGAAAGCAAAAGGAAAATGTCTTTGTGCATCCTGATATTGAACTGGGAAAAAAAAAACGTCTCTTCATCTTGGATTAGGTTATAAAGCCTGTTTACACTTTTTTTTCCCCCTCCTCCAAACATCTCATGTCATGTCTTTTAATGCATCCTTCTTTTCATCCGTTCTTTAATTTTTGAAAGGGAGCATCTGGCTTTCGTTTTGTTGTACGAAACCATAGGAGAAATCCTCCAGTGTCTGTTGATGTGGCGTCACTCGGCTCCTCGCAGGTCGCCTACATGAGTCTGTGGTTTTTAACGTTAGGTCCACGAGTCCGTAACTCGCGTTTACACCAGGACACAGAGACGAAGGTCTATCCCATCACACGCGCACCCCCCGGTCCGACTCACACGGTGGTGACCCTCATCACCACCTCCCGGTTGGAGGCGGCGCTGATCCGCGGGTCGTTGGGCCGCAGTTGGCTCAGGATGTGCAAGATGGTGTACCCGCAGTGGTGGTTCAGGATAGTTCTTAACCTCCTGCTCTGTCGCCCGCCGCCGCTGCTGCTGGCCAGGCCGTGAGGGTTGGCGCGAGAGCCGCGGGCCCCCGTCTTGCTGCTGGAACTCAGCGGGTCGCCCAGGTCCTTTGATTTCTCATAGTTCAGTACTTTCCACTGCTGGTTGACGGCCTGCCATCGTTTGAAGATCCGATACACTGACGATCCCTCGTGGATGATGAGGCCTGGGCACGGAGAAGAAGAAAAGGAAGAGTGGGGGACAGTGCATGACATTTTTAATTTCACTTCAGAAATCAGAATGAGAAAAGGAGTTTATTGCCACAGTAGTTACCCTACGTGGAATTTGCCTTGGTGATAGGGGCATACATAGACAAACAAACATATTAAACATTAATTAGTCTATATCCGAAATTCCGCCGGATGTCCTTCTGTTCGGCCCAATGTCCCACACCTTCCACTTTCTCAAGGGCGTAAATCCAAGGGGGGTCGGGGGGGGGTCACGACCCCCCTCCCCCCCATCTAAGGGTTGTCCCCCCCTAAAAATATCATTAAAACAATGCTGAGTATTGTAAATAACATAATGATGTACACTTAAATATCTGTGTAAGCAGTAAAACAATACAAACCCCAAAAAGTGCTTTTTAAGTTTAGAAACCTTTTGAGTCCCCCCTCCCTTGCCTCAGAGTGGTTTGGTCCACTGCATGCTTTAGGATCTGCGCTACCGTAAGTAGACGGTTCAAAGCTGTCTTATTCACATTAAACATCAGATTAAGTTTTTCTTTTCTCATATAGAAATGATGCTGAGTAATTAATGAATTAGTCATGACAAAAAAATTCGCTATGTACCAACCCACTACAACTAACGTTACCACGGCGATAAGCCTAACGTTATATGTGTGAACTTATATTCGGGTTAATTTTATTATTATAATATGACCGCGTGGTGAATCTATGAACCTAACTCATATTCACACATCTGACGTTAGCTTAAGATTTGTGTTGTTGTTGTCTAGATAAAATGACAGAGAAAAGAATAACAAACATAAGATCCTTTTTCAGTAGCCTACACCAAAACGCTGAGTAAGTACAATAAGTCCTCATATCAAGACAATTTGGTAACATCTTTATAAGAATGGGTGCTTATGGAAATACTAACGTCACTATGTCACAGGCAAAGGAGACAGAAAGAACTGAGGAACAGGGAGACCAGGGACAGTCAGGTGGAGAGTCTCAGGGAGACCAGGGACAGTCAGGTGGAGAGTCTCAGGGAGACCAGGGACAGTCAGGTGGAGAGTCTCAGGGAGACCAGGGACAGTCAGGTGGAGAGTCTCAGGTAAGTGTGTTGAGCTTAGTTCATATTTTTGGAGGTGTGTGGCTGTCAGGGTTAGCAGATGAGCTTTACCAGTGGCTCACTAATTTACATTATGATCAGCTAATATAACAAGTGTACAAAAGTACTGTATTTCTTTTATAAGGGGACACTTTTTCAAAATAAGTCATCATGTTTTAAGGTATTTTTGTGGCTTGATTATAAACAACTTAAAAATAAATACATGATTTTAAAGAAGAATATTTCGGTCAATTTAGTCAGCTTTTTTTATTGAATCAAGAGAAACAGTGAAAAGGATAATGGTACAGTCTCCATGCTACACTAATGATAGTATTAAGGCTTTCCTCTGTGTACGCATGTCTTCTATGAGTATAATTGTGGCTGTATTATTTGTGTCCCCTTCAAAAATTGTTCTTCAGAAATTTTATGTTTATTTTCCCCCCCTACTGTTAGATCAGATTTACGCCCTTGCACTTTCTTTGTGTTGTAATCTACTGGATTTCTGAGGCTCCTCAGATCTCTGCAGGGTAAATCCAGATAGCTAGCTAGACTATCTGTCTAGCTGACCAACTGTCCAATTGCTGTTGTATTCTTTATTTATTTTTTTGCTGCTTTTAATGTCTTTTGTATCCCTGTATGGTGTCCCTGAGTGCCGAGAAAGGCGCCTTTAAATAAAATATATTATTATTATTATTATTATTAATCTGAGTTTTCTGTTGCACGACTAAAACTACTTTTGAACGTACACATGTTCCACCAAAAACAGTTCCTTCCCAAGGCTATTTTGCAGCGGCACCGTGGCTCCGTCTGCACTTAGCGCCGCACAAGACGATTGTGATTAGTTTAAAAGAAATGTCAATAAACCAGAGCACGTTTTTCTCTCATCCCAGAATGTTGTGTGGACTAGCCAGACCCTCCTCCAGGAGAAAGGTCTGGCAATGCGAGATTAAACATTAATAAAAAAATATATATACAAAATAGCTGTTTAGTATATGATAAATGAGGCTGAATGTTTATTCATCTGTATATATTTGTATATATATTCTCCCCACCTGTATATACAAGACGTGTTTATAGGGTACATATTACCATTCTTACTCTCTTCCTATTTTTTCTATTTCTTTGTATATTTTATTATATTTTTCGATCCTATTTAAATTGAATGTGTATATTTTTTCTCTCCTATTTCTTGTGTTGCATTGAGCTGTTGGTGACGAGTGAATTTCCCCCATTTCGGGATCAATAAGGTCTGTCTTATCTTATCTTTGCACCACATGTTACGCTTAAACGGCTTCAATCAGAATGATAGGTAGGAACATTCCATCTCGCCCGTGGATGAGAATAGACAGTTGGCAACAAGCACAGTGCAGATATGTGGTGCCATCTGTTCTCAGTGTTGTCTTAAAAGGGCAACTCACAACTTCTTCTCTGCCACATCAAAATGGGCTTTTTTTAAGTGTAGTTGTCACCATCTGCATACTTAGTTTGGTTTCGGTGTAATTGTGTATGACCTTATCAACCAGCAGAATGTGGACTGAATACATGTTTTTTCGTTTGTCCTTGCATAATGCAACCTATGTTTATTAATATGTTTTGTGTTACTGCTGAGCTTCTCGTTGCATAATGCATCCCTGCGTGTTCTGATACCTAAACTTTCCACTACGCCCCAGTCTTTTCATGTGATATCCTCATACAATCCGTCTGTAACTGCTGCTGCCAAAGCTATTTATAATACTGCCGTGTGATTTTACATTTGCGCATCTCGGCGTCCTCTTTGTCCTTTACCTATGCAGACGATGTCCATGAAGCCGTACATGCCGTAGCAGATTTGGAAGAGCAGGTCCTGGCGTTGCCACTTGGCCGAGGGGCTGAGGGAGGACCAGATGAGCCAGGAGATGCTGGCGATGAGGAAAAGGGAACCCAGGATAATGGCCGCTATCTGCACCTTCTCTATCACCGTCAGAGAAATGGCCTGCCACTGCAAGAGGAGAACAAGGTCTGAATGAGTGGTGGAAGAAGCAAGGGTGGTTTGGTTTGAGAAGTTGGGGGGTGAGACAAAAGAATTATTTTTGCGATTAGAATCCCATTTCCTGAATTTCTACAGCCATTTAGGGACCATGGTGATACAAAATCCAGGAAATAATTAAGTTGATCATAATGATACATTCTTCCAAAAAATAGTACTATGAACAGGAACAAGATGTCTTACTTTCTTTATTGTTTAAAATAGGGGTCCATCACTGAGACACAAATAGGATTTTTAGTGGAAATTATGCCATTATGCCATAGGAAATTATGCCAATTATGCCAAATTATGCCATACTTAAGTAAAGTAAAACTATATAAACATACAAGTAAAAGTCCTGCACTCAAAATCCTGTCCAGAATGGCGGCTTCTTTTTTGCTTTCTATGCATTCATTCTTGTCCTGTTTTAGCACCTTTTACACTGTATTTATCCCACATGCATGATTCCCTTCTTCAGCTTTAAATCTGAAGCATCATTTTCATCAATTTAACAAATATAAGTTAGTAAGTTAAATATATTTATATAGCACTTTTTACAGCTAAAAATCACAAAGTGCTTCACAATAAAATGAAATACAATGAATAAAAGACATAAGAACACAATAAAAAACATAGGTACATAAAACAAAAATAAACCTTGTCTAACTAAAAGCCTGTTTAAATAAAGTCTTCAACTGCTTTTTAACCCTCTGAGGTCTAAGGGTATGTTTAGATATCTTCTTGAAATCTCTTTTTAAGGGTATTTGCATATAACCTGATCCCCATGCGTTCCGTGTCAAAAAGTATGTTCAGAACAAACTCAGCTTTCTGTACAGAGACGCCCAAAATTGTTCCAGCGTAACGTGTAAAGAGATAATTTGGCCCTAAAGCGGAAATATTTCTCAAATCTCTTGAGAAAACAGACCTACACTCAATTGTTTTGGTGCTTGAAATGAGATTATAAAAGTCTTGGGTTAACAAAAGTAGCGTAATATATGAATAAAATAGTAAATAAATGTCTAAAATGAAGTTTTGTAATAACACAGTGCTGTCAAACATCGCTTGGACTCGCCGGTGCGTCTTTTTGTCCTCAGAGGGTTCAAAGAATCAGCAGAATTTGAACAACGTAAAGAGAGTGTCGTAAAGACATGCTGTCAGGAACCCAAAATACAAGAAAAATGACACGCACACTTGTACAAATGTACACATATTTAGTCCTAATCACTCAAAATATTATTATATAACAGTTTATGGTTGTAAAAAAACATGGTTTCACTACCTGTGCACACAAATACAGCAGATACATGTACAAAATAAAGGTTAAATACAGTCTATTTACATTTGATTTTATACCAACTTGTTTTCTGTGTCATTGAAAATAACAGAAAATATTAATAATTCAATGGTGGAGCTACACTTTTTAACAATTGAACAACTAAAACAACTTTTAAACGTACACACGTTCCACCAAAACAAGTTCCTTCCCGGGGCTATTTTCCAAAGGCACCGCCATTGTGTCCGGGGCTTAACGCCACCAAAGACGATTGTGATTGGTTTAAAAGAAATGCCAATAAACCAGAGCACGTTTTTCTCCCATCCCATAATGCTATGTGGACTAGCCAGACCTTCCTCTGCAGGGCTGTAGAGGAAGGTCTGGCAACACAAGACTACATTTTGTAGTGGATCCGAAACACAGGCAGATACACAAATTATTTTTCCCTTTCGTTTTCCATTGAGAGACAGGGCGTGGCCTTGTCGGAGGTCTGCGCTCTCTGAGTGCCATTCTAGTTTCAAGTGTCATCCTCTTTTATCTCTAACTTTTGGCTGACCTTTGCGCTGGCTTTGCTGGGTTTCACGGAGTGGCAATAAAATGGTAACGAAGGTGTTATAAGTGACTCAGGTTGGTGGGAGGTATTCACTGTGCAGCCAGCCCAGCTGGTGGCTTACTGCTTAGGTATTGTCACAGTGAATGTACTAAAGATCAGCATTTTCCTCCTACTCACAAATATGTGAAAACATTTTTGGAATCAAATTCTTAATTTCAGTTTTTTCAAATGAACTTTTTCACGTGAAGGATCCCCCTAAACTGATACAAATTAGACCACGGTCCCCCATTTGTTCCACGGAGTAGGATTTTTGCTTCGAGATGTTTTACTACAGAAAGTGTATTAAAAAACATTTTCATACATTTTGTCATTGTGTTACTTATTACTGGAATTATAGTGAAAAGGTGTGATGTGAAAAATATGTGAAAAATAATTCCTCTTTTTGCTAGGGACCTCCTGGAACACCCTCAAGGACCCCTGAGGGTCCTGGATCCCACTTTGGGAACCACTGAGTTAAGCTACTCTACAACTAAGTACTAAGGGGTCATATTTTATTAAAGCCTACCTCTATAGATTGGCCTTCTCCATTACATAATATTACATTTCACCTGCTCTTATTGGCTCACTTGCTAGGCTTGTTTTGTATGTGTCGGTTTTATTGCTTCACTTGTTTTTAATGTGCTTAATGTACTGGTTTTATTGTTAAGTGTCTTTGAGTGCTTTAAAAAGTGCTATTTAAATAAAAAAGAATATTATTATAATAAGCAACAAGAAAAGTTAGAACTTGCTAAATCCAGGACTTGAATTGTATTTGATAAACGCAACATCGGAACATGCTGCACTGTTAATTGTGTATAAGTAGAGTACTTCAGTAAACGTTACTCTCCAACACATTATGATAAAAATCACCACATATGAGCCCATGATGAATACGCACGCACGCACACATGCACACACACATACACAGACACACACTCTGGGTTGAGCAGGATATTCGACTGTTACCATCACTATAAACCAAGACCTTAAAAAAAATCATGTCACCACCTGTTAGGAAATATTAGGGGAAACAAGGTAAATCAACAGTGGTTACAAAAATCTTGACAAGAATTATTATCCAAAACTACAATTTTTAAAGAATTTATGACAAGAGCACAAGTTGTTTGTGGAATGCTGTGGCCCAACACACACACACACACACACACACACACACACACACACACACACACACACACACACACACACACACACACGGCATCTTGTCAACAGGTTTTAGAGCCATTGGCTGCCTGTGAATCGGAGGGCAGAAGGACAGTGACGCAGAGGGAAAATGTGTCAGCACAATATGGCAAACAGTCCTCACACACAGCAACGGACACAGATCTGTCCTAGCAGAGAGAGTGTGTTATTATGAAAACATTTTTTTCTTTTCTTCTCACGTCTGATAAAGATCTCCCAGCCTGATTAATAAATTTAAAAAAACAACATCAGCTCACCGAGCATGACAACGTTTGTGTTTACCTGCACGACGTCGGCAAGACGTTTCCATGTTCACTTACACTCTCCGTTGGTTACACCAAACTGAATTGAGACTTGTTGTTCTGTATGTAAATCACATGGAGTCTGATTCATCTACACAGGCATGGGTGTAGATTTGTTTTTTTTGGGGGGGAGGGTGGATGCAGGGGATATGTGCCCCCCAAAATTTAAAAGAGGTAGATTAGTCCCCCTCAAAAAAATTGATTGGTTTTGGTAGATTAAGTCCACATTGTCGCTATTTTTTTTTTTGTGTGTGTGTGTGTTTGTGCTGCCCCCATCCCCTTCTTGTTACCTGCAGAGGGTTCTTGGTGCTGATGGCCAGGACCTGGTACTTGAAGTAGCAGAGCTCGCAGCTCCAGGATCCTCTCTCGCTGATCCAGCGGATGAGGCAGGGCTGATGGGTGCAGCGCACCGAACCGTCACAGCGGCAGGGGCTCAACAGCTCACCCTGCAGGACAGACACACAGGAAAACACGGCAGCGTCAATTCACTGCACAACAAATAGTATTTTGATATTTACATTTTTTTTTTTTTTATTCTGATCTAATTTCCGCTAGTGAAATATATGGATCTTGTTTCTTGCTGCTTTAAATACTAAGAGAGTGGATGGAAATGATTGTACGCTACAGGGGCCTGTTCTCCTTAAAGCTCTATTGTGTAATGTTTTGAGTTGATTCTTTGTTTCTTCCACCAACTAATCAAAGTATTCTCATAAGCGTAGAATCTGCCATTCAGAATCATCAAGAGGGACATACCCTTCTACACTCAGTGGCACCGTGACGAACGCCAGGGAGAGATTACTCGATCTGCCGGCAGATTTGAAAGCCTGTTGAAGATGGAGGATCACGCTGATACTTAACTAACATTAGCTTGCATTTGTGTGCGAACCTGATAGCTGAGGTTAGCAATGAAATGGTACCAAAATAACAAAAACGTAAAACTATTATTACACTGGAAGGAACACGAAGTCGTACTTCTTGGAATAATACGGCCACCGTAGGAGTTAAAACGCGCTCGGAATGGGAGGGGCTAGAAAGTAATATTCAGTTGGTTCACCGCTAGATGGGAGAAATTCTTACACAATGTAGCTTTAAGCATTCGTTCGCTATTCAAATGTATTCCACTTATTTATTACAGTATGCACCACAATGTCTGCTGCTGTATAAGAGTGTGAAAAACTGCATACGGAGGAGGTCGGGGTGGATGGATGTGTCCTTAAACACAGGGCTTTGTAGCCAGGGAGTGTCCTGGAAGAAGTTAAGGGGAAAACACAAGACCTTCAGCCAGGAAACGGGTGTTTGTGTCCCGACCGGGAGTAGCCTACTAGGGTGGTAGGCTAACCTACTAAGGGGGCCGGTGTTTTAACCCAAACCACAATCTTGTTTTTTAATCTTAACTAGTTGTTTTGGTGTCTAAACTGAACTGTCGTCGCCCCAGGATGTTCACCTTTTGTCAGCTAAACTTAACATCAAAGGCAGCTGAAAGGGCCGCAACCTCAAGGTCCTCTGTACCCGGCTCACAGTCCCTTTTTCCCAGCTAAATTTAACTGTAAAGACCGATAAACGTAACGATCATTTCACCACTCGTCACATGACCGGCCGGCGGTAATGTCAAATGATATCATACCAAGTGTGCATTAGTTTTTGTACAATATCATACAAACCTTTTCAGGTGAATGCATTGAGAGGGGAGGAGGGCTGAAACTTTTCTTTTATAAATCCCTATTAATTATAAACATTTTCTTGGACCGTCCCCTCCCAATAATATAACAGCATTAAAATTTCTTTAAATTTGCTTTCCGCCAGAGAGTTAGACGAGAAGATCGACACCACGCTCCGATTGCGAATAAGCATATATTCCCAAAATGTGTGAACTATTCCTAATCATAACCTATACCCATTTATAACTAAAGGATACATCATTTAAAGTGACTATATGTAACTTTTTAATATTTCTAAAGCTCTGTCATTCTTCATACAATGGTTTTAAATGACCTGTAACAGCAAACGAGACTAACGCTATTTTTTATATGGCCATATAAGTCACAGAATGATTTTTGGCAGGTAGACGGCGCTACAGTAACACATTCTGATGGGTCACAGATTTTTTTGAAACACCAGAAAAGCCTGTGTTAGAATCCAGCCTTTGGTAAAAGCAAGCGGGAGATTTCTTTTTAAATGCCTAATTGTATTTTAATGTTATTTTAGAACTTATCTGCTGTAGTTATGGCTGGTACTGGGGCAGGACCATCACAGGAAAGAAGGAAATTAAACAAAGAACAACTAATAGATAAAAGGGAAAGTGACAGACAATGGGGATAACCAAAGGGGGTAAGCGAGCATCCGGAAAGCGTACCTCCTATGGGGAGATTCTGATGCTAACAAGCCATCACCTTGCGCTAGCATTCCATTGACTCCCATTCATTTTGGCGTCACTTTGACAGCAAATAACTTTACATCTGAAGCGTTTAAAGACTCTATTTGTCCATTGTTTATTTCTAAAGAAACACGACAATGTATAAAAGGCTCCATTACCTTGTATCTCATGTTATGGCTCCGTAGTAGACGTTTTTGTAAAAATAGGCTAACGATTGTGTCATAACCATGTGACTTACTGTCGCACAGTAGATAAATTACCGTATAGTCAGGAGAAGCTTGCAGACAGTTTCAACTCACATTAGCTGTTTTAGTTTAATTACGTATGTTAACTAGCATTTCAGTTAGCAATAATTAGCCTGTGCCCATGTTATCTCCTTACATATACCTACGCTCTCCGTCTCTGTAAGATTGGGAATGATTGAGATTTCTCTTGGCACAGCTACCAGAAGACTTCCAACTTTCAGACAGGTTGCTCATGTCACATCTACGTCTTCAAGCTCAGCCCTCATTGGAAAAGTGCTTCTAATATCCTTCACTGGTCTCCGTCGAAGTCTATGGCATCGCTTTGTCCATTCTTTTACTGTCTATGGGGATAACGCAAGTCACACTCTGTCCGGCCTATAACAGATGGAGCCAATTTTGGTATTGTAAATGATTCTAAAACATCCCCGAATTGGCCCTCAGGTATGTAATATGTATATTTCATTTATAAAATAAGTTTAGATCGCGCAATGTGGTTGTACGTCAGTAGCCAACATTAAATTACTTCCCCCTTCCATTTAACGTGGACGTTTTCCTTTTACTCCGTGTTTGTGTTGGCCAACTATTTTCTTTGCCCTTGTCCCCCTGTAACATTACTTGTGTAAAGCGTCCGTGGGTTTCATGAAATGTGCTATATGAATCTATGTTATGTTGGTTGCTACAACAAACTCTCAATGCTTTGGCTCATTACACAGTGACAGTGATACCCGGTTTATCTCACGATACATCCAAAGTAGGCTGAGGACCGATATGCAACAATTGAAATGCAACGATGCATCTGTAACTTGTCCTTTCGTTGTAAATGAATGATTTTCTGTCTGAGCAAAACATTCATTGCAACTATGTGACCTCCCCATAACACTAACACGGTAATACAGTGGGCACTACAGCATCATAAAGACCTTTACGACAGCAGCAACATTTACTTTAAACTTTAAAATGACCTAAACATTTACAATCTTGAACATCATTTTTTACAAAGTGCGCTACCAATACAAACATTGGAAATGTATTTCAAACAAATGATGCATCCCATTTATATCAAATATTCCAGTCACTCCATAAATTTGGTTTTACAGGTAGGGTGATACGTATAAACAAAGATACACGTGTCTCTTGGTTACAGTTTGGTTCACTAATTTGTGAGTTCAAATCGTCCTGTGAACTGAAAACACAGGAAATGATCATATTAGAAACACTGTAAACTATAAACAGGCAGTCATCGTGCTTCATTTCTCTAGTCTACACTGAACATATGTGTGGTGCTGAATGTGCATTATAGGCTAACTTTACATGAAACATTTAATTGTACTGCAGTTTTGCAGGAGATAACATTCACTAACAAGATCCACGTGCATTGTGTTTCGCAAAACAACCATGTTGGTTCCTCTGCTTATGGAAAAATGCTCCTTTAAGAACAGTGGTGCACTTGAAAGCACCTTTTTGATGAAACCATTTTGATCTCTTTTTAATGTAATAAATCTCCCAAGCAAGGATAGCTGGAATAAAATATAAATACTAGGGAAGAATAAAAAAAAATCTGACTACTCTCCCTTCAGCAAAAATAAACATGACAACACCTTCCTCTTTTTCTGACCATCCCTTCTCTTTCTAATAATTTCAGTAACAGGTCAGTGTCTCTTCAGCACCACACCAGCATCTGAAGCCTGTTCACATCAGGGATGACCACATTCAGGCTGTCAACATTGTTCACTGTCCAACATCCATTCTGTCAGATGGCGTTGAATGTAACGGCATGGTTTGCCACAGACGTCGATGGTCTTATTTCACTTAATGAAGGCGAAAAAACTAAAACCAAACCAATGCTCACGACTGAATGAAAGCTTTCAAAACAATAGTGTTGGGGAAGAACATCAGTGTGGATCATTGGTCAATCCCAGCTTGATGCGGGGCCCAGTTGGAGAAGAGGCACGTTAGGGCAATAGTAGTCTATATCCGCAACGTTCCACTTCCGGGATTGCTCCGTTGCCACCAGAAATTCCGCCGGATGTCACTCTTTTGGGGCGGATGTGCGTTACCTTTTGCTTTCTTTGTGTTGTAATTTTAAATTCCGGTGGGTTTCTGAGGACTATAGTTAACTGCTCTTCAGATCTCTGCAGGGTAAATCCAGACAGCTAGCTAGACTATCTGTCCAATCTGAGTTTTCTGTCGCACGACTAAAAACTACTTTTAAACGTACACACGTTCCACCAAAACAAGTTCCTTCCCGAGGCTATTTGGCAGAGGCACGGTTGCACCACACAACACGATTGTGATTGGTTTAAATAAATGCCAATAAACCAGAGCATGTTTTTCTCCCATCCCAGAGTGCTGTCTGGACTATCCAGACCCTCCTCAGCAGCGCTGTGGAGGAAGTTCTGGCAAAGCGAGACTAGGGCAACAGCAGCAGGAAGTGGTGGGGCTAGCTGCTGAAAGCCTGATTCACACAAACTCTGAGTGAACTCATAACTAACTTACATCTCTCAGACATCAAACAAGCATATTGACTGGCACGTACAGGAGGTGGGAGTGTTCACTTCAGTGGTGTTGAATTCAAAGGATGTGATTTAAAAAAAGCATTCACTCTTTGTAAACTGGACAAAAGTACAACACGTGGGCCAAATGTCTTGATAAACATGCACATCTAAAGTAATCTTTGGATATTTTGGGGAATAAGCTTATAGTTTCCTGCTGAGAGTTAGACGAGAGGATCGATGACTCTCATGTCTGTTGGTTAAATATATTGCATGTAAGCTTAGCATAAAGACTGAACGCTGGGGGAAAACTGCTAACCTGGCTCTGTCCAAAGATAACAAAACCTGCCTGCCAGCACCTCTAAAGCTCACAAATTAACACATATTTTTGACAAAAACTCAATCAGGAAATCACTGAAATGGTCAAAATATTGCATGTTAATTAGTGAGCCTCAGATATCAACCTTCCACCAAACTCCCAATAAGACAGCGAACAAGTTGACCTCCCAAATGTCAAAGAAACGGAGCATTATGGGATTATTAACTGTAATCGAATTACTGAATTTCAAATTAAGATCCCTTACACGACTGTTACCGGTATGTTTGCATCGGACCCAGCGACATCAACAGACATGAACAGACTGATCGGGAAGGCTGGCTCCGTTATTGGCTGCAAACAGGAGACATTTGAAGGTGTGGTGGAGAGGAGGTCACTGAACAAACTGTTATCTATAATGAATAACCCCCCCCACACACACACACACACACTGGTCCAACAGCTCCGGCAGCTTCGATGCACAGGGACCGCTACAGGAGATCTTTCCTGCCACAGGCAATAAAACTGTTTATCACTTCACCACTGAGTGTTGGATAGAACTCACTATACATCACAATACTATGTTATGCAACTTACACTAACATAGGTTTCCTTACATATTTTATACATACTATTTAAGTAGGGTGTAAATCTTGATTTGCCACTTGTACATACGTTTGTACATTCTTTCCTGTGTATATTTTTTGAGTAGGTGTTCTTATATTTTATTATTTATCATTTCTTGTATATATTCTGTGTGCTGTGTGCCTTTTATTTAGCTGATGTAGAACATACATTTTTATGTGTATGTATCTATCTATCTATCTATCTATCTATCTATCTATCTATCTATCTATCTATCTATCTACCTACCTGTCTGTCTGTCTGTCTGTCTGTCTGTCTGTCTGTCTGTCTGTCTGTCTGTCTATCTATCTATATGTTATTTGTTCTGTGACTAGTAAACCGCATCATGAACAACACTTTTGGTTCCGTATTGTTTAATACCCCCACCTCCCTACCCCGCCTATATAGTTTAGAGAATATTATAGATCCAAGATGAAACTGACAGAAGGGCGGGACTCAGAGAAAAAAATCGCAATTACAAATCCGTCTGCAACTTCAGCACCACGGACAGCGTCATGGCTTTCTCAACACACAGTTACTGATACTTCAGAGCCATGGTCGGGGCCGTAGATTCTAACATGCACAATCCTCAGTCACATCAAGGACTAATGGGTCAGGCCGACTACACAAACATATTCAACTCAACAACCCCTCTGCCCCTGCACTCTCTCTTCTACTCGGGGATGAAGAGGGGGGGGTCCCGCTTATATCACCTTGTCACGTGTTACTCAGTTATACTTTAGCGTGCAGCACTGCCTACAAATAGTTGAAGTAGTAATGTTTCTTCATGTAACATCATACCTTTTTCACAGATTTAGTTTTGGTCATTTTTTTCTGTTGTAATCAACACAATGTATGTAATGAATAACAGAGTGAGACAAGGCTCAAGTGATAGTACAATAGAGCGGCTGTACATGTAATTAAGAAGCTCACAAAAAGTACATTTAGAATTACGTTTTGTTTTTATGTTGCAGTGACTACAAAAATGGTGGAAATCCAGTTTAATACAGTAAGAAAAGATTTAAAAACAGCTGTCTACTTTTTTGGTTTTCTGTGTGATCTTTTCATTTACCGATGCTAACTCGGAATACATTCATAGTAACTTGGCAGAGAATGACCAGTTTAATCAATCCAGATTTGATGCACCAGAAGACTGCGTTGACACAAATAATGCTTCATTTTTACCTCCTGTCCGTCTGCACTCTGTCGGTCCCCCATCTGGCTCGTTTGACCTATCCCACTTATATTAAAAGACTTCAAGTGCCCCACAGCATAAAAGATTGGGTTTTGGCAGATGAGCCACATGCTCCTCATAAACTTTAAAATAACTTGCCTGCTGACATTATAAAGATAACCACAGAGAAGGTCAGAAGTATATGAGAAACTAAATAAAACCCATATGAGAGCAAACATTTCTTAAATGTCAAGCTGTCGTTGGAAAGTGTGTGTGTGTGTGTGTGTGTGTGTGTGTGTGTGTGTGTGTGTGTGTGTGTGTGTGTGTGTGAGGATGGTAGTGTCACGATCAACTAGAACAAAATAAAAACAAAGACCTTTTAAAAGCTGTGATTATGACTTGAAACCACCACCTCGAACAGAAGCTGTTTAAGCAGAAAATGTGATAATTCTGTCTAAATGTATGTCTCATCTAAAGTGAAAATCAAGAGCAGCATTTTCTGGAGCTGCACCGTATTTTAGAAAAGAATTTCTCTGCACAAGCGTAGAATTATCACTATCAAGTAATACCACGTATCTAAATGTGAAAGCTCATGTTGTTCACATTCACAATTCTTCAGAGCGTCTCCTGCATTTATCCCGAAATAAAGGTTCAAGATTCAAACTCTGCCTCTGATGTTCGCAAACATTGATCGTCCTGCTCGCAGATCACAAGATGTACGTTTAGTTTTGGGAAACCAAAGTGAAGGTGTGAACAATGTTTTTGATGTACTTAAGTCCAATAATAACCGAACATATAATTGCTAAAAAAAAAGTGGTACCGCCAGAAAAAGCTGCAGGAAACCAAACCTTGTTTTGAGCTTCATGCAGTAAAAAATGAGGTCAATGCAAAAAGATCTGTAGAGTTAATGACAGATAGTAATACTCATAATAACATGATACATGAAAGTTTTTTTTTAAATAAAACACACACACACACACACACACACACACACACACACACACACACACACACTGTATAATGTGACTTTTCTATTTGCAGGTTCTCCCATTTGAGAGTCAATTCCACACCTGAATGCAATGCACGGGGTACAAAAACACAGAACATGACATGAAAGGTCACATCTGGACCAGTCTATATCCACGACGTTCCACTTCCAGGATTGCTCCGGTGCCGCTGGAATTCGGCCGGATTTCACTCTTTTCGACCGGATGTCCGTCCCCTTCCTCTTTCTTTGTGTTGGTGTTCTAAACTCCGGTGGATTTCTGAGGACTATGGTTAACTGCTCCTCAGATCTCTGCAGGGTAAATCCAGACAGCTAGCTAGACTATCTGTCCAATCTGAGTTTTCTGTTGCACAACTAAAAACAACTTTTGAACGTACACATGTTCCACCAAAACAAGTTCCTTCCCGAGGCTATTTTGCAGAGGCACCGTGGCTCCATCTGGCACTTAGCTCCGCCCAAGACGATTGTGATTGGTTTAAAGAAATGCCAATAAACCAGAGAACGTTTTTCTCCCATCCCGGAGTGCTGTGTGGACTAGCCAGACCTTCCGGAAATGAACATGTCACCCAGGGCAACAGTGTGGAGACTTTTACAACCGTTTACGTTGAAGTGTCAAAGCCCTCTAGAGGCCGTAGTGCTGACGATGGGAGGGACCCATGAATGGGTCAACAAAACATCGGCCTTTAACGCTGGAGGCTGCTGTTCATATCCTGACTGTCCTATTTCATCAAAGGTCCACTAACCCTAACAAAGAACAGATTTTAACCCAAACCAAAATGTTTTTATAAACCTAACCAAACCTTAAACTTTGTCAGTTGTCATTTGTATTTAAGGACAATTTTGGCATACTTTACTTGAATATTCCCATTTTATGCTACTGTCCTTTATACTTCTACTCAACTACATTCCGGAAGCCAATATTGTACTTTTTGCATTTATTTGACAGCCTTAGTTACTTTGCAGATTCAGATTATTAATACATAACAAATAATAAATCAACTAATAATGCATGCAGTATATATCTATATATATATATATAAAAATGATCTCCACCTTTATCAGCTGCAATATTAAAGTGATGAACACAATAGTGAATCAATAATTATAATTCATGTGGCCGGGTTAGCTCAGTGGGTAGAGCAGGCGCACATATACTGAGAGGTTTATGCCTCAACGCAGAGGTCCAGGGTTAGAATCTGACCTGTGACAATTTCCTGCATGTCTTCTATATATATATATATATATATATATATAAATGTATGTGTGTGTGTGTGTGTGTGTGTGTGTGTGCGTGTGCGTGTGTGCGTGCATGTGTGTGTGTGTGTGTGTGTGTGTGTGTGATGAGTGGCCTTTTATTTTTGTTGGAACAATGCCTACTTATATACATATATATATATATATATATATATATATATATATATATATATATATATATATATATATACTACCGGTCAAAAGTTTGGGGTCACTTAGAAATTTCCATTCCATTCCAGACACAATACCTGCTGAGATCAGTTGTATTGTTTTTTTTAACCAGGGCAGCAGTTTTCAGATTAAATTATTTGCTTACATAATTGCAAAAGGGTTCTCGACTGTTGTAGAAAGAAGTGGCTGAAGAAACACTTGAAATTCATGCTTTTTGGTCTAAACGTCATACCCAAATTAAAAGTGGTACAGCTCCCATATACTTTGACAGTCTGGGGTGTGCCTGATATCATTGGAAAGGTGATTGATGTGGGTTTGTTTGTGTATTTGAGAAGTGTTGTATTTTGTAGTTTTTGGCTTTTTTTTTTTGCACTTTTCAAATAGAAATAAAAAAACGCACAGACATATTTGTAGAAAAGAATTCATATAAAATCCATTTTTGAGTCTTTTAGCTTCTGAATTTTTTTCTGTAGTAAGCTGAGACGTGGCTAATGCTGTGTTGTCTGTCACCTGTCAGATGTGTTTACAGCAGTGTATTTTAATAATTTTACAGATTTATAACTTGGACAGAAATAAAAAGTCTCCATTCTAGCCTCTGTAACTCTGTGTCAGTAAGGCCTAGAATCACCCTGACACAACTTGAGTGTTTCCTTTCTAATGATATCAGGCACACCCCTAAGTGTCAAAGTATATGGGAGCTGTACCACTTTTAATTTGGGTATGACGTTTAGACCAAAAAGCATGGAATTTCAAGCATTTCTTCAGCCACTTCTGTCTACAACAGTCGAGAACCATTTTGCAATTATGTAAGCACATAATGTAATCTGAAAACTGCAGCCCTGATTAAAAAAAACAATGCAACTCATCTCTGCTGGTATTCTGTCTGGAATGGAAATTTCTAAGTGACCCCAAACTTTTGACCGGTAGTGTATATATATATATTCTGGGAAAAAAAACGACAAATGGGCATTGTTCCAACAAACACACGCACACACACACACACACACACACACACACACACACACACACACACACACACACACACACACACACACACACACACACACACACACACCACACTCCTGCTCAGATGATTTGGTGTGGCTTTGTCCCTCAAGGCTACTTCACAAAGCATGAAGGTGTTAATTTGGAGTGTCACTTCTATGACTAGGAAAGTGGTCTTCCTCCTCAGCTGTAACCTTTACTGTGGAAACATGCTGTTGGGCACTGCAAGTGAAAAGAGCGGGCGGAGGGGGGAAGCACCACCACCACCTCCTCCTCCTCCACCATCACTACAACCACCAATAGAACCACCATCACTGCCCCTTCCTCACTCCGACACGCCTACATCTCCATGCAGACTAGAGATGTTCCCGATACCGATACCAGTATCGGAAAAGCCTCCGATACAGCGTGGAGCCGATACCTAATTTAGCCTGGAAGAAAATCTATTTTCAAGTAGTTTATTTATGTGCTTTTTTTCCGTTACGACTCGCTCTCAAACTGAATAATAAAAGGAAGTTTTATGGCGTTCATTGTTTGCGTTTGTTCATGTTTCACAAAGAGTTTAACCTGAGCCCGACTGACAACAGTGATAGCAATCATATCCCATTCATACAGGGGTTAGTAGAATACAGCTGTTAATACATACGCAAGTTCAGGTATCGGAATCGGTATCGAAGAAGAAAAAAAAATGGTACCGAAACATTTCCGTGCAGACCTAACTCGGCTGGGCACTCCAGCAGGCTCACACTTCTTGTGAATCCAGACCTACTGTACTGTACAGCTGACACCTCTGACAGACAGTTAATAAGGTCTCACACTCAACGCGGCCCGCAGAGCAAAGTGATTATGTCTGTAGGTAATTTGCCCGCTGACAGCGACATGGTCCCGGCCCCTGTTGTGACCTGCTTGAATAATGAAATAACAACAAAATGGCAAACGTGAGCTCCCTCCCACCACCCTGCACCCAAGGAGGTATAAGGCACTTTGAGTGCTGTGCAGGCAAAAAAATATATAAAAGAAGCTAATATCAGAGCTGATGTAGTAGTGGAGTCTCAGGGTTTTCCCTCAGTGCTTTGTTTGCTTGCTCTTTTGTCTGTACCTAAAAGAGGCAGCTCAGAGCCATGTTGCACGATGAGTCACCTTGCCGGAGAGCCCAAAGCCCCAAACATAAACCTTTTATTAAAGGAGGATCTGTGAGTGGGCAAGACAGCAACCGTGGGGGGTTGATCCCTATCTGAAACACCGAATGGCTTCATATCCAAAACAAGCCTGAACTGAGTTATGTACATTCTGTCCTGTGGCTCTACAGTTTATGTCTCAACAATAGAAACTCTAAAGCAGATGTCAAAAATTAGCACATGGGCTGTAATAACACTACACGCCTATCTTAGAGAAGTGACTGAATGGTAATATCCATCTGTGCTCCTACAGGATTTACAGTGTTTCTAATTATCTCCAGGCCTGAAGGACTGTACCTCGCGAGCCAGGCGGCACAGGTTTCTGCACATCTGGTGAGAGCGGCATTTGGCCACAGACCAAAGAGATGCACCACGTATTGTTTC
This sequence comes from Perca flavescens, assembly GCF_004354835.1. Taxonomy (NCBI): domain Eukaryota; kingdom Metazoa; phylum Chordata; class Actinopteri; order Perciformes; family Percidae; genus Perca; species Perca flavescens. The sequence goes on from NC_041337.1 coordinate 7,747,405, forward strand.
TGTTTGGGGGGGCCTCAATAAAACCAAAAAAATCAAGCACCAGGGAGAAGAGAATGCACAACATGCAATGGCAAATTTGTTTTAACTCGGCCATTCACGGCCCCCCAGTCAACAGCACTGTTCCGGCCGGGAACAGTGGTCGTCACCAGATCAATAGCCGATCCTCCTGTTTCTGTGACACATTTACAAAATGATTGTGTCTCATGCATATTCAGTCCCCTCGCACTCTATTTGTCATCCCGCAGACCTAATTGGCTAACTTTCTTTGTTGCTATGCTGGCCGCATTTCAGATGTGTGGGAACTGCTGCCTCTCCACCACTCATTAGCTTAGCTTTGAAAACAGTGTTATTTAGATGAACTCATCCCCGAGCAATCATCAGGGAGGGGGGAAAAAAAAGGACAATATTTGCCTCTAAATCCAGGGTTTAGGGACAGAGGGTGTCCATGCTGTGCAGACCCAAAGATGTATGAGGCAAATGTGAGATTTGGGGTTATTTAAATAAAACTGATTGGACTATTTTCATTGATTAGCTATACAATCCTTGGCTTAATCCTAGTTTTTTTTTTTAAAGGAGGGATTTGAGGGAAAGGTGGGTGGAGAGACAAAGAGACAGAGAGAGAGAGAGAGAGAGAGAGAGAGAGAGAGAGAGAGAGAGAGAGAGAGTGAGAGGTAAAACAGGACAGTAGTAGCTCCACTGAATCAGAGACCCTTTTTGATTTGCTACAAGAACAAAAAAAAAAAATTTAATGGCAGATTTCACAAAAGAAGTGTTTAAAAAAAAATGACAACCTGCTAAAAAATAATAAAAAAAAACAACCAACCGTGCATTCATGCATGGTGAGATGCCTCTCCCCAGCAGCACAAAGGCTCGGCACATTGAAAGCACAGAAACGTGAAACAAACTGAGTGTGTGTGTGTGTGTGTGTGTGTGTGTGTGTGTGTGTGTGTGTGTGTGTGTGTGTGTGTGTGTGTGTGTGTGTGTGTGTGTGTGTGTGTGATTCACGCAGGACGTGGCATCAGCATTAGGAAGCTGCTGCTGCTGCTGCTGCGTGTCTATACCTGCTCTGGGCCTTGGAAACAGATCCGGCACTGGGGGGTCCGCAGGCTGCTGGCGGTGCTGGCCAGAGACACGGCGTCCAGGCCCACCGACAACTTGGGCTCCTTGTCCTCGAAAGCCAGGCTCCGGGGCCGCGGGTCGCTGCCGTAGTACTCCTCCTCGTCATCCCGGGAATGGCAGTCGACGAAGGGAGGCCAACCGCAGCCGCCCATCCCCAGACCTCGCATGGTGGTGGCGGGCCGTCTCTCTGTGTCTGAGCTGGACTGTCTCGAATCGGATCGCATAAACACCAGGACTTTCAGTTCATTAAAAAACATGCGGATCCGATACTTGAACATGTTGGGCTACATAAAGAATCCGCCAGACCGAAATAAATGAATGAAGTGTTTTTTTTTTGTCTCCTCTCCTTCCCTATTATTGTTATTATGATGGTTCTTTTTGTCGTTATGCCGTTACTATTCACACCCCCGATGTGCTCATTCTTATTGTAGATTTTCATTAATACCACAGCCAGCCTGTTAATTGGAAATCCAGAGAAATAAAAAGGCTCTCGCCCCACTGATGGCATGTGTGTCTAAGCCAATGCGGATGAACGATTTTCTCTTTCAGCTGGCCGACACGCTCTTTCAATATGCATCCTTCAAGCACCTCAGCAAACGCTGTCTATGGATGCATCTTCCACCGCACCCCAGAAACAAACAGAAAAAAAGAAAAAGAAAAAAACACTACAACTTGCACAGGCTTTGATTTCCACGGTCCATTTTCCTTCAAAGACAGCTTCTTCTCTTTTTTTTCAGATGCACTAGCTGGGCTTGCAGCAACAACCAAACAAATAAATAGCCTACATGTTTTTGCTACCCAAAGCAGAAGACTGCGAGAGAGTGGACGAGTGGAAGAGAGAGCAGCCCAGAGCCGGGGAATAGAAGATGGGATGTAAAACACAACGACATGCCATCCACACAGTCGCACCTGGGACTCTTGTCAAGAATCATAATCCAAAAAAAGGGAAATGAAAGATGGAATGGAAGTTAGATTTTGGTTGATTAGAATAGGCTGTGGTTTGGTTTTGGTTTTTACTGTCCCTCACTGTAGCATCCCAAGCGTCAGATCATGGTCCATTTTTTTTCTCTCTCCCCCCTCTCTCTCTCTCTCTCTCGTTCTCTCTTTCTCTCTCTCTATTTCATCTCCTTTTTGTAAAGCCTCTGGTTGATCCACGAACAATCCGAGCCATTCACCCCGACAATCCACGTCGAGATCAAAAACACAATCCTTGTCATTTTTTTTTCTCCCTTTTAGGCGCCTATAGCTGGAAACACGGCAACACACAAAACACCCGAAAGCCCCGTGTTTCCCATCTTCGCCTCGATGTCCATCAGCATTTCCTTGCAAGCGCTCTCCCCCCCTCTACCCCCCAAAAAAAGAGAGAGAGGCAGAATTATAAAGGCACCCTGGGAATGTTCTGATTCGAGAGAAAGAAAGGGAACGACGCATGGAGATGTCTTCGCATCCGAGAGCAATTACACAGCAGTAAATGGCACTGATTAGTGGATCAGATAGATGGTGGTGATGGTACTGCTGGCGCTGATTTTCCTCCTCGAAATGGTCGGCTTGGAGATTGAACCAACGCAGCAGCTACTTCCGGAATAGGGAGAAGAGAAGGAGGAGAAAAAAAAATAAAAAAAACAACCCTATCATCCTGTAAACAAGTCGGGATTTCTTTTTTTTTTTTTAATCTGGTCATCCATCCGCCCTCCGACGGGTGATGTGCGTGCCCCTGTGCTCCCAGTTGTCCCGGTGCAGCTGGGCAGGGTTCCGGAGCTCTGGCTGCTTGTTGTTGACAGCCGCCGCTGTCCAGGGTGCTGATCTCCCTCTGCTGACGTGTCCGCTGCGGCCACATGAACCGGGAGCCCGCGAAGTATGAACCGGACCTGGACCTTTGTGTGTGTGTGTGTGTGTGTGTGTGTGTGTGTGTGTGTGTGTGTGTGTGTGTGTGTGTGTGTGTGTGTGTGTGTCAGTGCTGGAAGAAGTATTCAGATCCTTTACTTAAGTAAAAGTACTAACACTACACTGTAAAAAAAAAGTGAAAGTAGAAAAGTCATACATTGAAAATGTTACTTAAATAAAAGTATGTAAGTAGCCTATCATCAGGAAAATGTACTTAATATTAAAAGTAAAAGTACTTGATGCAGAAAAATCCTCCCATTTTAGAAAGTGTAAAGGATCCAAACAGTTGTGTGTTTAATGGTCTAATCATTGCAGCTGGACTTGTAGGCCCTTATTGTCGGCTAGTTTCATTTATAATAAAAACATCAGATTTTATAAACTAATATGTGTTTTGTGTGCAAAAATCTTAATTTGTAAAGTCACTAAAGCTGTCAGATGAATGTAGTGGAATAAAAAGTATCTCTGAAATGTAGCGGGGTAGATTGCTTAAGCACTATCATGAAAACGGGGACCGGTTTTTTTAAACACTACACACAATTAACACAACCACACACCCAATCAGCAGAACACATCAGACCCTTTGCAAAATGAAACACTCTTGCAAAAAACTATGCACTAATTTATAAAAAAAAAACATATTTTGTTACCATATGAAACACACGTTTGATATGATTTCATTCTGTTTGAACCAGTTACACACTGCTGTTGCTCACCTAAAACACTTTTAGCAATTCTACTTCTCAGCGATTAGAGTACTGTAAATGAAGTACACAGAGAAAGTGAAAATATAAAATCAGTTCACCAAACACTACACAAGACCAATGCTGCAGACTGAGGAAAATATAATTTATTTCTCTCCATATACCCAAATCAGTCGACATGTCAACATGGAGAATCACAACAACAACAACAACATGTCCCAGTTTTCATACAGCTACTACAGTAGTGTGCATAACACTGTTAGCTCAGCAAACAACAGGCACACATACAATACGGTATCCAGTACAGGTTACAATTACAGTAAAAAAAAGGAAAAAGAACGATCTACAAACTGTACAGAAAATCTTAAACTTTCCTGCTGCCTTTTTTTATAGTTCTTTATATAGTGCTTAAACCTGATTGGTGTGTCTACAATTAAGCCCCAGTGTGTGTGCACACCTGGTGGCTGTGTTTAACCAATTGGCTCATAGGTGTGTTCATTTGAAAGCCTTTGCTTTGGAATTGCAAGGAAATTACATCATGATATACTTCTGTGTCTAATGCATACATGTGTGTAATGTTGTGCAAATCTTACTCCTTGAGTGTAAAGTTTTGCTAATTGTGGGAAAGTTTTAATTTGAGTGTGTAAGCAATTGAAAAAAGTAAAATACAGTGCTTGAGTTGATGTACTTAGTGACATTCCACCACTGGTGTGTGTGTGTGTGTGTGTGTGTGTGTGTGTGTGTGTGTGTGTGTGTGGGGGTGGAAGAAGTAGTACACAGATTGTTTACTTTGGTAAATAAATATATAGCCTAAGTTTATTAAAAGTATGTGAAGTCAAAGTACATATTAGGAAGAAAAATGGTTCCTGAGTTTTAAATCATTATGCTACTTTCTACTTCTACTCCACAACATCTTAGAGGCAAATATTGTACTTTTTACTCCCCTACATTTATTTGACAGCTTTAGTTGCTTTTGCAGATTCAGAGTAATAGGTCCCATGGCATGAAAATTTCACTTTATGAGGTTTTTTAACATTAATATGAGTTCCCCCAGCCTGCCTATTGTCCCCCAGTGGCTAGAAATGGTGATAGGTGTAAACAAAGCCCTGGGTATCCTGCTCTGTCTTTGAGAAAATGAAAGCTCAGATGGACCAATCAGGAATCTTCTCCTTATGAGGTCATAAGGAGCAAGGTTACCTCCCCTTTCTCTGCTTTGCCCGCTCAGAGAATTTGGCCCACCCATGAGAGAGTGAGAGAGACATCATGGCTTTCAAACGAGCAAAGTGGCAGTTGGTCAAGGCCACACCCCCACCCTCCACCTTGCCCCCCCTTCTCTCTCCTCCTCAATAGCTACAGACACAGAAATGGCACATACTAAGGAAAGCTCATTGTGGGACTGGCTCTAGTGGCTGTAATTCTGCACCAAGGCACAATTAGAAGGAGACTTCAGATACAGTATTAGGGGACCACTAAGGTTTATATAAAAGAGACTTCAGATACAGTATTAGGGGACCACTAAGGTCTATATAAAAGAGACTTCAGATACAGTATTAGGGGACCACTATGGTCTATATAAAAGAGACTTCAGATACAGTATTAGGGGACCACTAAGGTCTATATAAAAGAGACTTCAGATACAGTATTAGGGGACCACTAAGGTCTATATAAAAGAGACTTCAGATACAGTATTAGGGGACCACTAAGGTCTATATAAAAGAGACTTCAGATACAGTATTAGGGGACCACTAAGGTCTATATAAAAGAGACTTCAGATACAGTATTAGGGGACCACTAAAGTTTATATAAAAGAGACTTCAGATACTGTATTAGGGGACCACTAAGGTCTATATAAAAGAGACTTCAGATACAGTATTAGGGGACCACTAAGGTCTATATAAAAGAGACTTCAGATACAGCATTAGGGGACCACTAAGGTCTATATAAAAGAGACTTCAGATACAGTATTAGGGGACCACTAAGGTCTATATAAAAGAGACTTCAGATATAGTATTAGGGGACCACTAAGGTCTATATAAAAGATACTTCAGATACAGTATTAGGGGACCACTAAGGTCTATATAAAAGCATCCATAGAGCACCATGTCATGGGACCTTTAAAAAAGTCAATAAAATGATCTCCACTTTTACCAACTGCAACATTAAAATGATGAACACATTAATACAGTAAGAATTATAATTTTATAATAGATTATTCTGAAATAGACCGTTGTGCATAATGAGTACTTTTACTTTTGGTACTCTCAGTATATTTTGATATTAGTACTTTTGTACTTTTACTTCTATTAGAGTTTGAATGCAGGACTTTTACTTGTAACAGAGTATTTTTTGACTATAGTATTGTTACCAGTACTGGTGTTGTATCAGCAGAGACCCTTTTTTTTTTTTTTTTTTTTTTTTTTTTTTAACCTTTATTTATCCAGGTAAACTTTTTGAGAACAACTTCCCATTTACAAACATGACCTGTAATGAGGTCTACAAGCAGTCTTGTATAAAGTACTTTAAAGCAATACTTGGAGTAAAAGTATAAGTATCTTACCAGAAAATGACTTTGGTAGTAGCTAAAGTCACCTTTTAGAATATTACTTAGAGTCTTAAAGTATCTGACAAGTAGGCTACTGTACTTAAGTATGAAATGTATTTTTCATATATTTGCTGTACTTAATTATTAGAAGTAAAAGTAAAAAAACTTTGATTGTGAACTTGATTGTGGTTTCCTCATAGTGAAGCATAATATTCAGGGTCTCCCCTAGCCTGGGTAAGCCCAGCCCAGTCTGCCGGCGATTTGATTTCTCCCTGCAGCTCAGGCTGGAAACCTGTACGTTTATCTCTCCTGCTTCCGTTACAATTTTGCGGGGACCAATCACAAACTGGCTTATCCACCTGGACGCTATTGGCGGGTTTAACACCAGGACAATAGAGAAGCGACCAAGCAGCTTCTTGTTTACATTCAACAAGGCGGCCACCGAAGCGCAGGTAACAACCATAGACAGTAAATGAAATGGACAATGTGACGCTGTTGTTCTACGGAGACCAGTGAAGTCAAATAGAAGCACTTTTCCGTTACTGAGCAGCCTCCAACTGAGCTTGAAGACGTAGATGTGACGTGAGCAACCTGTCTGAAAGTTGTAAGTCTTCTGGTAGCTGTGCCAAGAGAAATCTCAATCATTCCCAATCTTACAGAGACGGAGAGTGTAGGTATATGTAAGGAGATAACATAGGCACAGGCTAATTATTGCTAACTAAAATGCTAGTTAAAATTAGTAATTAAACTTAAACAGCTAATGTAAGTTGAAACTGCCTGCGAGCTTCTCCTGTACTATACGGTAATTCCTCTACTATTGCGACAGGTAAGTCGCGTGGTTAGGACACAATCGTTAGCTTATTTTTACAAAAGCGTCTGCTACGGAGCCATAACGTGAGGTACAAGGTAATGGAGCCTTTTATACATTGTCGTGTTTCTTTAGAAATAAACAATGGACAAATAGAGTCTTTAAACGCTTCAGATGTAAAGTTATTTGCTGTCAAAGTGACGCCAAAATGAATGGGAGTCAATGGGATGCTAACGGCAAGTGATGGCTTGTTAGCATCAAAATGGCTCCATGGGAGGTACGCTTTGTGGAGGCTGGCTTACCCCCTTGGCAGCAACCCATTGATGTCGCTGCCGCTGCTACGTCACCCGGATCGCTGCTCTGATTGGTTGAAGGACTATCCAATTGCGTACAGAGTCATTTGAACTATGCCCGTTGATCGCGCCTCTTGTGCAGTAGAAAATACAGAGCAGACTCCCCAGACTAATCAATCTTAAAAAGATTGAGCTTGGTCTTGCCAGACTAAGTCTCCACACTTTCAACAATAAATTCAAAGTCAGACATCAACAAACAGAAAAACAGACACAGAATTTTAATTTTTTTGCAAGGAAGAATCTTTCACTCCAACGTACGGAAACATTTCTTGCAAGTAATGAGTAACAAAGATGCTTAGGGGAAAAGTATTGGAGTAAAAGTGTACATTTGATTTAGGAAATGTAAGGGAGAAAAAGTATACATTTTATTTAGGACATATAGTTGAGTAAAAGTAAAAGTTTCCAGAAATAAAAATAACTAAATAAGTCTTTTCAATATCCTTTTTCTTTTTCTGGGAGAAGAAGAAGACTCCTGTTCCTGAAATTTGGATTTTGAATACGTGTGGTCCTCCACGTTTCCTTCTTCAAACTTGCCGGGGACGGGAAGCTACGATACCCATTAGCGGCATTAGCAGCACCTGTGAGTTTATCATGTGACAGCGAAAATGCGAAAGGTGGAGCAGTATGTCCTGTATGTCCCTCACCGGCTAACGTATTTCAAGATGGCGCATGAATATGGAGCATCTACTCCAGTTCATGCGAATGCAAATGTAAAATTTCAAGCCAAAAAAGAATACTTGGAGTTGATGGTGGTGGTAAATATTCATGAAAAAGGACAAGTTTGTGAACAGGCAACACAGATTTTGATAATGAACAACTAAACACGTTAAAACACTGGACCTTTAAGTATAGCAACCAAGTATCTGTACTTGCTTACATTACAACCGTGTCTACAAGCCATTACTCAGCCACTATGCTGAGACTGATCCTGTTCCTGTAATACAGACAGCAGCACAACCCAAATCTACACACGCAATCCGTGTACTGAAAGTTGAGCGTGCGCTTGCCGCCGTGTCAGGTTTTTGAAGCTGTAAACGACGCTGTAAACAGCCGAGGAGCAAACTGTCTCCGAGCAGTTTATCTGGATGGCGAGACAAGGTAATTAGAGAAACATCAGAGGCACAGGACCAGAGGTCGCTTTAATCTGCAGTTTGCAGAAAAGAAGCTGCCTTGTTGCCTCTCTCTCTCTCTCTCTCTCTCTCTCTCTCTCAGTCTGCCTCACTCTGCATGCTCCTCCATAGCAACACTTCCCACATAACCCCCTGTCACATTGATTCTGATTGATTTTTAACACTCTGCGAGTTTACAGATATGGATTTTATTTTAAGCATAACACTTGATTTGAGATGCAATGCCATACCTTGGCTATCATGGCTTCCTTTCCATTTTTTGCTACTTTAAACTCCTATTCCACTATATCTCAGAGGTAGTAATATTGTACTTTTTACTTCACTACATTTGTCAGCTCGACAGCTTTAGTTACTTTCCAGATTATAGTTTTTCATCCCCTTCCTGTCCAGGGAAAACCATGTATCTCCAGATGTGTCGATGTTGAATGTTTGTGATAAACTGAAGGAAGAAGTGTTCCTTTGTGTGTTAAGAAAGTTCTCCTTAAAACTCAATCAAGTCTTTAAAAAGCCTCCTGGATCAGCTGGAAAATGCATCGTCCCAAAGCTGAACACAGGGACACCATGAACAGTTTTAAAGTGCTCATATTATGCTTTTTGACTTTTTCCCCTTTCCTTTATTGTGTTATTTATCTTTTTTGTGCATGTTATAGGTTTACAAAGTGAAAAAGCCCAAAGTCCACCCCAAAGGGATTTACCATCTCCAACAGAAAACACTGTTCCCAAACTGCTCCAAACTGCTCTATTGTAGTCCACCCTTTACTTCAGAGACAAACGTCCATGTGCTACTCCCAACAAAGATGGAACAAAAGTGAGATGTCTCACTCTGTAGCTAAAACATAGAGCTCAACACATAGGGTGAAAAGAGGAGCTGCAGCAATGTGCAATACAGCAAAAATATGGTGTTTTTTGAAAATTAAACCATGTAAAGCTATTCTGATATAACCTCTAAATACAATTCTGAACCTGAAAATGAGAATAATATGAGCACTTTAAAACTTTTCAGCGATTCATGACAGTGTCATGTCACGCTTACATAGATACCTTCAAGTAAAGTGTAACCAAAACTTCCTTTTAACAGGCAGAAACCTCGGACAGACCCTGACTCTTGGCGGACGGCCGTCTGCTGCTGCCGGTTGGGACCCAGAGACACTGATGCATATATACAGATATGGAGAAATATGATTCATAATAATTATAGCAGTTGGTATAGTAAGTATAGTACCAATAAAGATAATAGAACTATAATGTATATCAGGGGTGTCAAACTCATTTTCACTAGGGGCCACACTGGAAAAAGAGAATCACACCAAGTGCCAGACATGTATAGAGTTTATGACGTGCTTTTGTTACTGCATGTCACTTTTTTTTTTTTACATTTTGGTAGTTTTTTTCCTCATTTTTGTTGTATTTGTTCTGACTTTTTTGTGTCTTTATCAGACATTTGTCACCTTTTTGTAAATTGGTTGCTTTTTCTGACATTTTTGTACGCTTTTTGTCCCATTTTTGTTGACATGAAGTCCTACAAAAGTCAGCAAAAGAGTTCCTCAGCCATCATAGAATTCAGCAAATCAAGCAAAACAACATGTTTCACAGCCTGAATATGAGAACTCTCTCTCTGCTTCTGGTGGAATTTCTGATTCTCGGAGTTGGAAAATCATAGCCATATTCTGCTTTGAATGACAGGTAATTGCAGTTTAAAAAACACTCTTTTTTTTGGTTTGGCGCGCAACTAGGTGGGCCAAAATCGGCTGTTAATCTGCAACGGGCCGGATTTGGCCCGCGGGCCTTGAGTTTGACACATGTGGTCTATATCCTTGAAGTTCCACTTCCAGGATTGCCCCGGTGCCGCAGGAAATTCCGCCGGATGCATTGAATTTCCGTTTCCTTTTCTTTGTGTTGGAATTTTAAAATCAGTGGATTTATGAGGACTATTGTTGACTGCACCTCAGATCTCTGCAGGGTAAATCCAGACAGCTAGCTAGACTATCTGTCCCATCTGAGTTTTCTCTCGCACGGCTATTTTGTAGTGGGTCTGGGCGGAGTTTAGCACCGCCCATGACGATTCTGATTGGTTTAAAGAAATGCCATTTAACCAGAGCACGTTTTCCTCCCATCCCCAAATGCTGTGTGGAGTAGCCAGACCCTCCTTCAGCGCACTTTGGAGAAAGGTCTGGCAAAGCGAGACTAATAGAACTATGACTAGAAATGATAGTAGTAGCAGTGCAGGGCGTAGCAGTGTGTAGCAGGGCGTAGAGGACCACAGCAGCAGCTGCAAAGACGATTTAGATGCCCCGCTAATCCAAGGAAATGTGCGAAATTGACAAAGATACGTGGTTAAACTAGCCAACAGTATATAAAAGGAGTTCAAATGAGCGCAACCTGAAACATCTACAGCAGCAAAATACAACATAGACATGAATGCAGCAGGAATATAAATCCAGAAACATCAGATAGACGAGGAACACACTGCCAGGGAACACTTCAATTAGGGTTGGGCATCGAGAACCGATTCCTACTTGGAATCGTTTCAAAAATTACGATTCCATCGGAATCGTTTCTTTATTGGAATCGTTTGGAATCGTTTGGAGGATTTGGTTTCAAATCTGATCATGGGTTTCAAATTTAACATGCGCAAGTTTTGGTTTCCGTAGCGGCGCTTGTTGTGTTGCAGCCATGGAGCACAGTAAGCGGTGCTCTAGTGTGGCTTTATTTTACGTTGAAAAAGCCCCGTCAAACTGCAACCCACCTTTGAATCAAAATAAAACTTTCCTCTTATTTGTGAAATAAGCATGTGACCCGTTTCAACTCCACCCTTAAAGAATCGGAATCGAGAATCGATAAGAACCGGAATCAAAAGGAAGAATCGGAATTGGAATCAGAATCGTTAAAATCTAAACGATGCCCAACCCTAACTTCAATGCACAATCAGTACTTTTATTTTTCGTACTTTAGGTGCATTTTACTGATAATACTTGCATACTTTTTTCTAAGGTTTTGAATGCAGGACTTTTGCTTATAGCTGAGTATTTCCATAGTGTGGTATTAGTTTTAGTATTAGTACTTGTATTCTGCTCACACTGTTCTAATGCAAAGCAGTGACAAAAAAAGTTTCTTTTGCACATGATTCAACCAACATACATTAGAATTAGCACACGCTTTAGGAATGAACTGTTCTGTATGTAATGTGTGATTACATGATGGCACATTGTGTGGGAGGGTTATTTCATGATGATTCTGTGTGTGGGGAAGGGTTGGTGATACATGCTAATGAGGTGATCATTTAAAAAAAATAAAAAATAAAGGTCTGTATGTAATGGTGTCTGTATATCCACAGGACTGAACAAACACTGCTTTTCCCAGATGTATAAGATGAAAATGTCATGTCTGCACACCAGGAAGTCATATTCATATTTAATGTAATGTAAACCTGAATTCCTCACCTCATTCTGTCCCGTTCTCTTCCTCCATTTCTTTGAAGTCATTTCACAAGTCTTTTCTTCATTTTTCCTCATCAGCTACAGCTCTGGTTCCCCTTTTGTGTGGCGCACTCCGACAAAACGCTATCAGATGAGATCAAATAACCCTCATCAACACCTCCTGTCGTCTTCTTAATGATGTTCTTTAGAATTGAACACTATTATTTACATAAAAGTGGGGGAAATTACATACAATACAAATTGTCAATGTTTTGGCTGCTTTGATCAAACTTGCATTCTACCAACTACTACTTGGAGAGGCAGACGCTGGAGATTTGAACCATTAATCTGTTAGTTGAAAGTTTGTCAACTGTAAATGGACTGTTTTTATATAGTGCTTTTCTAGTCTTAACCGCTACTCAAAGCACTTTTACATAGTACAGGAACCATTCACACACATTCATAGACTGTGGCCGAGGATGCCGTATAAGGTACCACCTGCTCATCAGTTAAACACTCACACACGCATTGCATCGGAGAGCAACTTTGGGATTGAACCGCCAACCTTCTGATTGGAAGGCGACTGCTCTACCACTGAGCCACCGCCGCCCCGACCATGGACTCAAATTATATTTTACGTCAATAAAACAATTCCATGATTTTCCTAAACTATAAAACCTATGGGTTTTAAAACACAATAATGGAATTCTGTCTCAATGCACTGAAAACAGGAATTTTTTATTTTACTTTTTTATTTTGTTTTTGTTTTATTAAATATTATTTTATTGGGTTGATGCAATTTAACTGTTCCAGTACAGAGCATGAAACTGATGTGCTGCACGGAGTGTTTGTAGCTATTTCTAATGTTGAACTGAACTGAATTAATATTTTTTTTTTCTCGATCAGATATGGATGTCCATGTGGCCGGGTTGGATCAGTGGGTAGAGCAGGCGCGCATATACTGAGAGGCTTATGCCTCGACGCAGAGGTCCAGGGTTCGAGTCTGACTTGCAATGATTTCCTGCATGTCTTCCAACCCTTTCTTGCCTAGCTGTCCTATTCATTAAAGGTGGAAAAGCCCAAAAAAAAAAAAAAAAAGATATAGAGGTTCACTGCTGTGGAATTCATTGAATATGTCACTTAAACATCAACAACATCTCTGCCAGCCTTTAGGTCACAGTTAAAACAGTTTTGAATTTCATCTTAAACCTTATGTTGGGATAATTCTGTTGATTGTATTTTTGGTCTGACTCAAAGGATTGCACTTTTGTACTGATACATATTTACATATTGTGTATGTTAACCTGTTTGTTTCTTTGTTGTTATACTTGTTTTTATTTTTTTGTAGAGAAATGATCATGTTTTATGTTGTATATTTTCCCCCTTTTTTTGTAATAGGGGAGGACGCTGAATAAGCCTTCCAGGCTTCTCTCCTCTCCTGCACTGTAATGACTTGTTTTTTCAGTTCTATTGTATGTATTTCATACGTTTGTGCACATAATCTAAACTAAATTCAGATTGCTGAAACCTCATATTAACGTCAGATGAACTTTTGAATCCATTTTACATGGCACCTTTGAAAGCGTGTAAAAAAAGGGATCTTTTAATGGCCCGTAGTAACAGGAGGAATGATTACAGCAAGCGAAAACATCTCAGCACCTGGCCACTGTTTTAAGGCTTGAAAACATGTGAACCTGTCATGTGGATGGTGAGGCATGATCGGGTGCTATGTTGAAGTGAAATACCACTTTAAGACTCGGATGCTCTGATTAACTCTCTGCATCACCTGCACTGCCCTTCCATCTGAGCGCTAACAACATGCATCCCTGCTCTGTTTCATTATTGATAGGCCATATTGAGCTGTTTGTCTCCACTCACTGATGAGAATGATTTACCTTCCTGTTTGTCCTCGCAAAGCTGTGAGAAGAATCCAGATACAAACCCATTAACAGCTGGGGCAGTTTTCTCTGGAAAAGGCAAAAGAAAAATGCCAGAATAGTAAAACCCATCTCTCCCCCTCCCTGTCCTCAACCCCTCCCTTCATACAGTCACCTGTACAAGTACTAGTCTCTCATTTCAATCATTCAAGTTTCAAAAATTCTTGTTTATGAATGACACAAGTGTTATATCGGGGAAGCATTTCAGAAATGGAGAGAACATGTTGCTAATAGTTTAGCCTTCTGCTTACGCTAGCCATGAGCTAGCTGCAGCTGTGAGTCTTTGGCTACGGTTAGCAGAAGGCTAACTATTAGCAACATTTTCTCTCCATTTCTGAAACACTTTGCTGATATTGAAATGTGTTTTATCGTGTTTATTGTCAGACTCTCTATTAGACTCTCTTTGAGAAGTCTGTCGGCCTGTTTTTGGGGTTCCTCCGCGGTGTCGGCAGCTGTTGCCAATGCTGGATAAGCAGGGTTTTCCTTCCTTGAATCAGGCTTTCGCCATGTGAAGGGCCATGCGCGCGCATCTGCGTTTGTAGAACAGCCAATAGGAACGCTTTCTCTCTCTGAAATGACCTGTGATTGGCCAAAGTCCCCCCGTCACGGGCTACATTTTCTAAAACCTGAAAACAGAGCCAAGAGGAGCAGCAGAAGTCTAGTTTTCACTTGAATTACAATTTTGAAAAATTATTATGTTTTTCTTTTGACCAGTGACGCCAAAAAACTACCGACGAAACTACCTCACTAGTCTGGCATTACCAGACCTTCCTCCACAGCACTGCGGAGGAAGGTCTGGCTAGTCCACACAGCATTCTGGGATGGGAGAAAAACGTGCTCTGGTTTATTGGCATTTCTTTAAACCAATCACAATCGTCTTGGGCGCCGCTAAGCGCCAGACAGAGCCGCGGTGCCTCTGCAAAATAGCCTTCGGGAAGGAACTTGTTTCGGAGGAACATGTGTACATTCAAAAGTAGCTTTAGTCGTGCAACAGGAAACTCAGATTGGACAGATAGTCTACTAGCTGTCTGGATTTACCCTGCAGAGATCTGAGGAGCAGTTAACCATAGTCCTCATGAATCCACCGGAATTTGAAATTCCAACACAAAGAAAGCAGAAGGTGACGGACATCTGACGAAATTTTCGCCGGCACTCTAGCAATCCCGTGAAGTGGAACGTCGTGGATATAGACTAGCGCTGGAGTGACTGAACTACTTTTAGCATGATCCAAGTTTGCTTGCCATACTTGCCATTTTTTTAGGGTATAGCTTGCTAGCTCGGAGGATGTTGTTTCCTTTAGCGAAGGGATTTTGAGTAAGGTAACCCACAGATAGCAGAAGGGGAGGGGCAAAGCCTGACATCAGGCGCCGAGCCATGTGCCAAGATGAACTGCTAAGTAGTTTCTCTGAATCCAGAGGTGTGCTTGACAATACAACTATAACATTGAATGGTAAAATATGTTACAAATGCATTAATCATCCACAGAGCATTCCTAAATATGGACTTTAAATGTATGTGTGGCACTCAATCATCTGTAGTGATGTATTTGTTAATTTCATTAGTTTTTAAAAACATTGTTAGACCTAAAACTGAATTTTAGACATTTCTAACCAAATTAGAAGTTCAATTATTGCTTTGCAAATAGAGGAATTATTTTGATACCACTACAGAAATGAACAGGATATGGAAACTATTTTATTGAAAGACACTCCTCTGAATCAGACCTCCACCTCCCTATCCCACCAGTGAATCAGTTGTTGCACCTTATTGCGTTATTTATGATTTGTTTATGGTTCATTCAGTTTATTTTTTATCTTTGCTTTATCCATTTGTCTACCTGAGTTGCTTTAGGTGTTTTTTTTACTTTTCCATGTTCATTTTAAAAGAGCTAAACAAAATATTCAAATATAGCTGTGAGATATGTAATGTAAACTACCTAAGTAGCTTTTGAGTGCAGTACGGAGTATTTTTTACAGTATAGCACTGGTAAGATCTGAATACTTCCCCCGCCACTGGAAATAGGACTATTATAAGAATTATTGGTCCCTACTGATCTGAAGGCTGCCTTATCTTGCCCCATGTTGAAAAGCTATACATAATTAGTTCTGCCTATAGAACAAGCCCTTGTAAAACCCATTCACCGTGGCGCTGTGATATAATAGACCAAATGCTTTAAGATCCTGCCTTCATGCGCTTGCAGAGCCCATGCTATATCTGTAAGAGGACAGATGGCCATCCCTGTTGGTGCAATTCTCCACAGCCTCTCAGAACTAATACACACGGCATATGGACATGCATCACAGGGTGGGGACTGGCATCGGGCCCTCAGGAGAGCACGCTGACAGGATAGGGGATGCGATATGTGGTGCAGTTTTCCCAAAAAAATGCTGGTCCCAAGCCACCGGCAACACTCAAGACCCAAAGCCCTTAGCAGGCACATTTCACTTACATAAATGTTCCTGCGTCTCAGGAAAGTGAACCTGCAGGGTGCTCCCTGGCAGGGTGCATCGACGCCAGAGATTAGGTCACGCCTTTTCATGAAGGGAGGGGGGGCAGCCGGCATGGTGACAGTCTGCCATGGGCCATTAGGACGAGGGCAGAGGAGCAGTTTATCGTCATTTAGGACAACCTTGGTTGAAAGGTGTCCCGGGTAATTTTCTTGTGCGTCGTCTCTCTTCCCCTATCAGAGTGTACTTGCGCCGCCCCCACATTACTGGACCCGTCCCAGATGAAGGGATTAATGGCCTCTCGAAGGAGTATCACAATCAACACCTACTGCTTGTGTACATTTATTTTACAGCTGCCACGTTGATGACGCCATCCACCTTCAACGTGGATGCAATCAATCTGTAAGACAACAGTCACCACTGTGTAGAGATTCTTTGCTTGTCTTGAGGTATTTACCCATGTCAGAGCAGGGCTGAAATAGCTGCGAACCATGAAGAAATGGCAGCTGCAGAGACTCCGTACTGCCATCATGTGGTGAAACCTATCACTTCTTTGTTGTCATCACAGCTCAAATCTGTCCTTCTCTCTGACATCACACAGTTTGTAGCCAACTGGGGTGAAGAAGCATTAAGATATTTAACGTAAAAATACTTTGTTACAGGGAAAGTAAAAGCTATGCATTTTAAATTGTAATCAAGTAAAAGTTCAAAAGTATTAGCATTAAATTAAGACCTGAAAGTAAAAGTACCCATTATGCAGAAGGGCTCATTTCAGATTTTTATATTACTGAATTATATGTATTGATGCATTGTTTTCATCACTTCAATGTAACAGCTGGTAAAGGCTTACTTAGTTACTACTACATATTACTGGGTAGCCTAACCCATACTAAAATACAGTACGTCATTTGTTATTTTCTTTTATTAATCTAAATCTGCAAAGTAACTAAATTTGTCAGGCAAATCCAGTGGTGAACTAAAAGGGATTTCAATATTTCCCTCTAAATCTAACGGAGTTAAAGTATGTGAAAAAGGACTCAAGTGAAACGGTTTCCAATTTCAGGTTTTATTATTTGGAAAATTAAGTCTCAAAAATCCAAAGATACATTTAAATAACAAGTGCACACAAATTCAAAGTGAGGTTTAATATATGGCATACCAATGCTTAAGATCTGTCAAAATGTTTGTTTACACCAGCGATGACTCCAAATCAGCAGCAGGAAATCCATATCAGCCAAGTTGACAGGTTCAAGTAAGACATAATTACAGTTTGTGTTAGTCCTTTAAGTTAAGAGCAATTCAAAAAGAGAAAACACATCTTAAAAAGAGAGAACTCACGAGCAGTGATTTATCAACAGGAAATGTCAAACGTCAAGCTAGGCGTCGGAATTCTATCAAAACTACAACACAAAACTTCAGCCTAATGTCCATCCTTAAACTAAACTTAAATAGATCCTGAAAATATTTAACACGGGTTTTATTTATTTATTTATTTTTTAACAAAGCATTTAACACTGATGAACGAAAAAGAGCTGATGGCAACAGAGAACAAAAATTATTTCAAAAAAAAAAAATTGCAACCAAGAGCGCATTTTCACAATTAATACTATTAAAAACAAAATTGGGTTTGCGATAATCAACCAAATTTACCCAATTATTTCAAAACAAATAGTACTTCATTTTTTATTTTACTTTTGTGATTTCTTCCAGTTACACAGGAAGACGTACCTGAATCCACTTCTCGACGACCAGAATCTATACTAAAGCAACGTCACTGCGCGACACAAAGGAACATTGATTAATTAAATACAGGAAGGAGTCGATTATTTCGGACTTCAAAGACCTCGACTATGCAGGCAAACGTCCCAACTAGAGGGGCAACTACATGGCAAACCCATCGAGAATGATTTATAAAAAAAAGAAAAAAAAAAAGATTATGTACAACATCAAGGATGCAGTCCATTGGCATCCTAATATCTCAGACTGTTAAAAGTTAGCTGGCTCAGTTACAGTTCATAAATACTTTGAACCCGAATGACTAGCAACTACGTTACCTAACATCTATTCTCGCTTCCTAATCCTGTTAAATCCCGGCATTTGTGGCATTGGAAAAAAAGAACATTTACATACAGTTTTAAAACTACTCTTTACAACACATGTCCCCCTCCCCCTGAATGATGAACAAACTCATCCCACTGGACATGTCTGGGGTATACGGTTCTACACATCACTTATAGCACTGACCGGAGGAATATATATTTGTTGTTATGTCGTGCCACTACATTAGAGACAAGAGGGGGGGGAAAAAAAAAAAACTCAAGGTGCATACACGTTATTTTGTCAGACAGGGCACAGTCATTTGGTTGGCGTGTGTACAAGAAATCAACAAAAGAGGCGTTTTTTTTTGTCTGTGCAGGACACATGCGGAGATCTCTCATCCCTTAACTAGCAAGAAATCTGGTACTCAAATCAAGGCTGGGTCACCATACCAACAAGTCACCCTTCTTGGTATTTTCAAGTTATCCTTTCATACATAAGTATCCAGGTCTTCCAGCTGGAGCTCTGGCAATATTTCTGGACAGGTTGTTGTAGTTTTCTCAGTCTCAGGTGAAGGTGTGTGTGTCTGTGTGTGTGTGTGTGTGTGTGTGTGTGTGTGTGTGTGTGTGTGTGTGTGTGGGTTTTGTTTCTCAGTGTTTGCCAGGTGCTGCGAGCGCTCTTGTCCATTCTGTGCTGTTGTGGTTGGTGCGGTGTTGTGTTGTACGTCGGGAGTGTCTGCCTCTAGATGTGCATGATTCTATGTGTACCAGTGTTGTCTGAAAACAGCCTCTGGGGGGCGCTGCGTTCGCGGGACAGACTATAGGAAGGCACTTGGGTTTGCCCGGGGATCCTTCTGGTTCCTGTAGCGCACAGCGAGCCACACTCCCAGGATCTGTTCCGAGAAAGACAAGGAGATGAAAGACGCGGTCACGCCAACAATGTTCACCAGCACGTCATCGCGAGACACGTGGGGCTAGAACAGCGGGGTCAAACTCCGTTTCACTACGGGCCACACTGGAAAATGATAACGGTTCAGGGGTGAAAAAGGTGAGAAGGATATTACCCCTCTGGTGGGGGTCCGGGGGCATGCTCCCCCGAAAGAAAATTTTAAATATTCCATATTTTAAAGCATCAATCTGATTTTTGCCTCAATTTATTTTAGCCGCGTTACCACGGAGACCACACCGGCACTCGCATTTCGGCGAAGAACCGCACTACTTTGCATCCGAATGGCTAGAACTCGTTTCATTGGTAGGTGGAAGTTTGATGATTGGTTAAATCCAGCGCATCAAAACAAATCACACGTGGACTTTTTTATTTATTTATTTTTCTAAAATAGTCATACGCCAGAAATCGGGCACCAGGCCCGAGTACTTAACCCCCCCCCCTTAAACATTTTCTCATCGAATCTACACGATTCACTTAGGTCACCTATTTTGGTTTCAAAACGGCAAATTTTGTCTGTTAAATGCTGCTGTAACCGGTCCTTTAGTGAGAACAAGAAACCAAACTGCCTACCTTATAATAACTGGATGATGTGCTCAACGAAAATCTCTAAGAAAAACCCTAATTTGAACTTGATGGAATTTTTTTGTGACGGGGGCATGTGTGTACGTCCATTTGGCTAACTGAAGCAATCGGTCCAATTAGTGTTAATCTCAATTCAGTGTCTTTCGCTGTCCTTTTAAGGAGACGTAGCGGACTGATTAAAGGAGCGGATGGGCAGGAGATAGTAGGTTTGCAGTCTGGACACTCACCTCTGTGAAGCTGAAGAAGAGCCCGACGCCCCCGAGGATCTTCAGAGCCACGGTTGCATGAGTCAGCATCAAATCCCCGCAGGTGTGACAGCTTTCACTTTTGCATAACTGGAGTGAAAGACACGAAATAGAAGAAAACGGCCCTTTAGTCAGGTTTGTCGGCTAAGCCAAAATCTATTCTGTGAACTACATCAGATAGACTACTCTTATCCTGGGTTAAAGCAAGTGCTTATGTAACTTTTATTCAGTGGGGGCAAATTCTGCAACAGGAAATAGTTTAAATATGTAGCCAGTCATCACTGCTATTATGCTGTTCAAGCAGGTTTTCTTTTAAGAAATGCAGTGTTTTTTTTTTTTATGTTGATGAAAAATGTTATATCTTAGACTCACAGCGGTACAGTGAGCCACATCCTGTTCAAACTGGGCCCGACTTTCGGGGGTGTTGAGCAGCCCGCAGCAGTTCAGCTGGCTCTCCAGGTCCATCTTGGTCTTGTTGTTCAACATTCCCCAAGCCGAGTTCAGAAGGGCCTCCTGGACAAGCAAAGAAGACAAAACACATAAGGTGAATCGCTTGTAAAAGCCACAACATGTATTCATGAAGACATGAATAAGTTTTGCTAAGTGTTCAAAATGAATGTGAATGCGACGTGAGAGACATAATAAAACTTTTTTTTTTAAATAAGAGTTTGGGTACCTGCTGCCCGCCGTTCATCGCCAAGCAGGAACAGGAAACTCCAAATTGGAACAGGAAGACGATAAAGAGAATGACCATGTACTGGGAGCAAGCGGTTAAAGAAACAGCAGCTCAAAAAAAAAAAAAAAACATGGAAAAGACGACATAACAAAAAACAGACAGCCACATTTCTTTTTTCAATATTCAAATCACACCGCTGTGCAAATGACCCGCCAATCACCGGTGGGTCACTGCCGACGAGGGGGCAAGGATACAAAGAAAAGCATGACTTGGTGATGGTGTATTGCCCCGACGAGTCCGACGATAGCAATGAGCAGCAGGAAGACGCCCACTGCGATGACCCCTCCGATGATGTGGATGCTCGACACCAGGCCAAAGCCCTTCCCCCATGCTGCTACTCCAATCAGCAGCAGCCCGACCAGCTGAAGGGGAGCAGAAGGAAGGAAGTTATCCAGCTAGCCGAGGCAGCGTGCATTTGATGGGACTGAGAGCTCACCACATGGCTACAGTACCGGGTTTTGATTACCACAAACGCCAGCTATCCTATTCGGGTGTTTTTCCCTGCTATTGGGAGGTTTAGGTGCAGCACCCAAGCTGTTTTCGGAAGCACCAAAGCAGAATGAATGTAACTTGAAAGACTCTTCTCAGGTCTAATGATTCTTCAGCTTTTAAGTTTGGTCTTGAAGTTTTTTGATTGTTATTTGTTATCTGCTCTAGCTCTTCCAAAGTCTAGACACAGATAGGGAAATAATTACGGCCCAATGTCACATGAAAAAGAGATGCAAAACCACCACAAAACGGACACAAACCGACTACAAAGAGACGCTACATGACAACAGAGACCCAAAACTACCCCACAGAAAACAAAAATGACCAAAAAGAGACACAAACACAACAAAAAAGAGACACAAACACAACGAAAAAGAGACAAAATCCCCAAAAAGATACTCGAAATGTACAGAGAAATTGCCTTTTTTTTGAGGATTTGAGGATGAGGATTTAAGTATTTGCCAAACAATGCAGGTGAAAGGTAAGGAATTGAAACATTCGGAACAACATTCCAGAATTCACGTTGTATTGTCATGTCTGACCCATGAGGTTCGTATTTTCGTGAAGGGACTATTTTTTTTTCCTTCTTCGTATGTCTTCTTTTACTGCCCTGATTCTGCACAGCAACTACAGCATCACACTTGTGGCAGTTTCAGTGACTCAGCGGTCAACATGATTGGTGGCATGTGTACATCGTGTTCCAAATTTCTCTGACTAAGTGGGTCGTGCATGCCTCAAGTGTTTCTTTCAGCAGTGAGGCGACTGTGTGGCTCCCAGTGTGTGACAGCAGAAGGCAAACAATGCAATGTCACATTTACCCCAACGTCTTTCACAAAGTGCATACCTGTCAAGACTTAGAAAGAATCAAGACCGCAGGTAAGAGGGAGTTAAACGAACACAATCAAGACCGTTTGGACTCAATACTTGATATGAAAAACATGATTAGGTTAGCGATGTCTAACTAGGGTTGGGTACCAAACGGCGTAATTTTTTGGGTACCGACCGAATTATGTCGGTACTACCGTGGACCGATTCACGCTAAATCAAGCGGTACCAATCAGCTATCCTAATCTTAAAGGGGTGATAGAATGATTTATAGGGTATTTCACACTGTTCCTTATGGTCTCCTAATGGGGTATGTAACATTGGTTGGGCTGAAAATGGCCTGGTTGATATTTTATTGGCCCTTATGCATCCCTGTGTTTTGGCCCTATTTGTAACAAGAGCTTTTCTTCCAAATATGGTATGCTCACGAATATTTAGATGAGCTGCTCGCTGATTGGTTGAGCGAATCGCCATACACACATTAGAGACGCGCGCTGATTGGTTGAGCGAATCCCCAATACACACACATTAGAGACGCGACAGAATCTCATATTCCACTGCAATGTTTCGTTACCAAATTCACTTCTGAGACTTTTTTATGCGAGAAATCAACTATATAAAGCTCCAATATGGGCCATTTTACGAAAATGTATGGCTAATTGCAAATTTGGTAAGACGTGTCGGACTTTAGGAGCTCCACACAGTCTGACGAGAAAGCGGCAGCCTGCTGGGCTCCATACCCAGGGCAAAGTCACCCTTTGTGGATACTGCACTACCGGGGCTCCGAGGCCGGCTGCCGGCATAACTATAATATATTTACGGTTTGAATTTCGTCAAGCCACTTACATAACATCTACCCCAATTTCTTATAAAGCTAACTGTTGTGCCCGGTTTGATTTTAAGTCATTTTTATGAATGCGAAGCGTCTTGTTAGGACGAGCAGCTAGCTATCTATATGTCCCATTAAATACAATGGAAAACGATTGCAGCTAGCTAGCTACACTTTCAGCATAACTATAGTATATTTCCAGTTTGAATTTCGTCACGCCACTTATATAACATCTACCCCAATGTCTTATAAAGCTTAGCTAACACTTGTCCGATTTCAATTTTAATGCATTTTTGTGAATTTCCGAGGTCTCGTTAGGAGGAGGCTACCTAGCTCTCATTGATGGACTCCAGCTCACCGCAGGCTCTATCAATGACTCGCGGACAAGAGGCGTTTATTTCACCAATCGTTTGTTTAAATAACTCAAGATTAACTGGAACCTGTGGTAACAGATTGCTGGCGTAACAAGCTCGCGGACTGCGTTCTCACTCACACACACCGGGCATTTAGCTAGCAGGAAGAGGGGAGCTGCAGGCCCTGGAGCTCTGTCCAGGCAGCGGTGTTTGGTAGTCCATTACACCACAAAGCGGTGACTTTGCGCGGGTATGGAGTGCCGTGGGCTGCCAGCCGTGACAGAGCTCAATCGAGCTCATAGCAGGACGGGGTCTGTGAAGGGAGGCAGGCCAGGCGGTGAGGCAGCTACACAGGCAGCACCGGCCGCTGAACTCCGACACACAGTCGGACAAAAATTGCAATTAGACATACATTTTCGTAAAAAAAAGCCCATATTTGACCTCTACATAGTTGATTTCTCGCATTAAAAAAAAGTGAATTTAATGGTAAAATAGCAGATGAACAATGTATACAATTTCTGAGATCTGCCCCACCTAGATTCAGAAGACTAACTGATCTCAGGTCAGTTGTGTAGCCTATGTAAATGTTGGGGTGTGACAAACAGACTAGAGCCAAATGAGGAGGAGCTGCCGAGTTGACGTCAACTAGGCGGCTTGTTGAGATTTGCCCGTTTTCAGAGGCAGTTTCAAATTGTGAGATTTGCAGAGGAAAGAGGTGTCAATGGGGTTTAGAGGTTCTATGTATGTACTATTTACCCTCCAAACTGTCGTTATTCAACTATGACAAGGTAAAATTGGTTTTGCATTCTATCACCCCTTTAACCACTCGAGGTCAATGCCTAACCCCAACCAATCGGGCTGCTTTGTAGCGCGAGACTTGCCTAGAAGTTACGTGGGATCTAGGGGTGGAATGGGACACGTATTCGTATCGAACCGAAACGTTACGGGTGTCACGGTTCAGTGCATGAATTTACACGGAGAATACACGGTATAAAAATAAATAAAACTTGCGTGCAAATTAATCTCACATTATGATTTTTGGAACTCCACAGACAATCAAATCCATCCAGTTTTGATGGTAGTTCGCTGCAAAAAGCTGAACACACCAAATACCTCGGACTTTGGCTAGACTCTGAGCTCTCATTTAAGTATCATATTGATTATATTTTAAAAAGAATCAATTTTGGTATTGGTGTTCTCTACCGATCCAGAAAATGTTTTTCTCTTACTGTTAGAAAGAAACTTGTGCAACAACTTATCTTACCAATTATGGACTATGCTGATGTTGTATATCAGGTTGCACCCAGCACTAATCTGCTCCCTCTCAATGTTGCTTACAATAGAATCTGTAGATTTGTTCTTGAATGTCCTTTTACTACTCATCACTGTATTATGTATGAAAAACTTGGTCTTCCATTACCCTCAATAAGAAGACATCAGCATTGGTTGCTGTTTATTTACAAATGTACACACTGCAATTAACCTAGTTATCTTAAACAGCTTATGGTACCCTTCTCCTCTACCTATCACTTGAGACACTCTACACAATTTTTTTTCTGCTTGTTTTTGTTTTCTGTTTTGTTAACTGTTGTGTCTAATTATAATTGTACTGTATATTCAATTATTGTTAAGGACCCCCTCGAAAACGAGATGGTGCATCTCAGGGTTACTCCTAATACAGAAATTTTCAACACCACAATTAATGTAATACTGTTAGATACGTGGTTTCTTTAGGGCATGGATCTTCAACAGTTTTCATAAATTTAAAAAGTCCTAAAATTAATCCAACAGTATAAGCAAAGATAAATCCCCACTGATGATAGGCTTACTGGCCTATAGGTAAGGTAGTCACTTAGGCTATCCACAGATACAGTTCATCCTTAGGATTCACTGGGACACATGCATGTTTAACTTTTAAACATGATTTATAAAATCATGCCAACAATTACTAGGCTATTTTAATAGCTTATTATTTTATGCAAAAAAAGTTATGCCTAATCTGTAGCCCTGCGTGTCTGATCTGAAACACACAAACACTGCAGGGAGTTAAACCGTAACACGTTGGGTTTATGCACACTGCACCAGACTGGTGCAGTGTGCACAAAGATTGTAAACCTGGAAACCGAGCCCAGCTCTGGTTGATGTGTGAAGACTCAGGGGAGAGACTGTCTGACATTACGTGGTACAGCCTGAGACATGCACAATAAAAAATAAAAAAATTGCCTTCTGCATTTATGTTTTGCTTTTCCCTTCACTGTACCAAACACATACCGAACCGTGACTTCTGTGTACCGTTCCACCCCTAGTGGGATCCATAATAACGCGTCGCTGTGCTGTTGTCGTTACACTTCCTCTGAGACAGGCAGGTACAACAGTGGTTTGAATGCCCTGGTGACTGACTGATAGGCCGAGGTTGTAAGGCAAGGCAACTTTATTTCTATAGCACATTTCAGCATCAAGGCAATTCAAAGGGACATGAAACACAAGAGCAATTAAAAATGGTCATGAAAATAAAACAGGCTAAAATAGAATAATATACAAATATAAGAATAAAAGTTAAAGTGCAGGGTAAGAAATTAATAATTATTTGATTCAATATAGAGAAGGGTTTGGGAAGGGTTTTATTTTTGTTTTAGTTTTGAGTGTAAAATGTTCTAAATAAATAACAAAATGTTAAATAGGTTTGGAAATATAAGATCGAAACGTTAAACGTTAGTTATTTTGGCGTGACAAATTACGTAAACAATTCATGGACAATCCACCCTGCTCCCAGTAGGCCGCACATACCAAAACTGACAACTCACTTGTGCAATATAAATTAATAATAAACTGTGCAGCGTCACTATTTCCTATGTGTAATATTGTGAATTAAACTCTGTCTGTCGACATATATATATATATATATATATATATATATATATATATATATATATATCTTTTTTACGGTTTACTTATTTATCTTTGGGACTTATAAAGTAAAAGGATTATCTCCTCTTATCAAAATAGTTGTTAATTTTATATTAGTGGACTAAATTGGGACATTTGTTTTTTTATGCTCCATATTGATAATCTTTATATATATATATATATATATATATATATATATATATATATATATATATATATATCTTTTTTTCGATTTGCACTTTCCCTAAGGATAAATAAAGTTCTGTCTTATTTTAATGGATCTTTTAAGCTATACACGACAGAAATAGTCATGACAAAGACATGACAGGTCAGTTGCACACATCAACCAACAATACTGAACACATGGTAGAGGGGCAAACACCACTAACTGTTAAGAACAGTGTGAAGTTGTGAACATATCAGCAATGTTAGGCAACGGTGACAGTGACAGACTAGAAGAAACAGCTGATACGATATGACGCAATGCAACAGCCCTGCAATAAACACGACCTAACTGAAAAGTGGTCTGTTTTTGATGAGACAACTATTTGTTTTCATGTTGGCTCGGGTACATTTTAAGGCTGTACTAACCTAATTCAAATAAATGAAGAGGCAAAGTAACAAGATAATCCAAAACACCACAACGCACAGCCATAAGGTCTATTCTCCCCTCATTCATCGCAGTGTTTAGTTTGAGAAAAGGTCTACAGGACTGTCGTTCTAGATTTCATTAGCACAAGTGCCGGGGCTCCGAGATTTCTGATCTGGGTTGAAGCCTCAGTTCATTGTGAGTTTATGTTAGCAGAGCTTAAGCCAACATGTTGACTATCACACTTCACATAACAGACACCAACTAACACATGAGCTGACGGAAATCTTGTGCTCGGGTGACTACTAAGGAGAGCGGGTTTGGTAGATAAACCATTCAAGCATGTCAATTTCACATTTTTTGGGGTCAGCTGGCCTCCCAGCTAACGGTAGCTTCCATACACATAACGGAGACGATAGCTTAGCGGCTAGCTATAGTTAGCTAAAATTACTACATGCCGTCTAGCTAGCGTAACAATAGACATTTCTAACTTTTTAATATGTAATGAACAGAAATGAGTCCATACCACTGATCGTCTGCAAAATAAAAACAGAGGAATTAAAAACAAAATCAGTCATCTTTCTGCGCCGTAGCTAAAATGCTAGCTAACATTACGCTAGTTAATTCAGAAGCTAGCTAGCTAGCTATTTAGGCTAAGATAACGCAGCTAGCTAAAAGTTAGCATGATGATCTATTTTGTACACTCACCATGTAAACCACATTCAGGGAACAAAGTGCATTTTTGGAACAGGTGAACCCGCCACAGACCATATTCGAAAAACCTTTATCGGCTAATGAATAAGACTTAATAAATAAAAAAACTCAGTGTTATCGGGCTCTCCGGACCGCTATCGTCTGGACACAAATGTTTTTGATCAGCAGAGAGGGCGTATCTGATGACGTCAGCACCGCATGTGACGTCAGGGTGTAAACCATTTGTCATCTTGTTAGGATAAATCCATATTTGGAACAAAAAAGGCTCATAGAGGCTTTCTTTAGTCCATAATAAAATTTAAATAAATATAAAATATCAGATTTTTTAAAAATCGATTCTATCTGTCTAATCTTTTCAACTCTGCCGCATTAAAATGTGTTTTGGATTGCGTTTTACCATCAATTTGTTAATTTAATCCTTATACCGTTATACAGGGGCGGGGCTAGAAGGGGGGCAGAATCAAAATTCTGATACCCTGGAACCAGCACTGGAATTGTTTTTTAATAAAAGTGGCAGACTGAGCCTATATGTGTATTGTATTCGGATATACAATTTGTTTAGAGTGAAAACAAGTTAAACTAATAATGATGGTGATGTTCTACATTGTGTTGTTCTATCCTAGCCAACCGGCAGCTGATTGGACGAATGCGTCACATGGGTTTGTTTTCTCCGGAAATTCAAAGCCAGACTGTCATGGCGGCCGTTCAGAATACGATCTCATATTGTACTAAAATAGTTCACTGAAACATGTTTCTGAAAACATTTTAAGCGAGAAATAGGCTGTGAATCTGTCTTCATTTCAGATCAACAAAGGTCAGTTTAAAAGATTTTCATCAGATTTTGAGAGACTCTAGTCACGCTCATTCTGGTCGCCATTTCTGGGTGAGTCCCGACGGCCCTGCCGCCGACCGAACATGTCAGGTCGGCCAAAATGAACGCTGACAGCCCCCCAGACGGACGACGACACGGGACACACCGAACAGATTCGTGTCACTGACCTCGCCAGACTGTCCAACAGCCGAAAATCGGCCTATGACATGCGTTTAATCCTATTGGTTGAGCTACCGTACCCGCGTCATGTTTACATTCACTGCATTCATGCTCCAATGAATAGGATATGACGTCTGACTTTACATACAGAAGGTTAAACTAAATCTTGATTTATATCGAAGTATTGTACATTCTTTAAGTTGTATGTATAACAAGACAGTTATTGAACACTTTTAATGTTAAATAAATCTGTTATTTGATTTTCAGTTGAATTTTTGCATTTTTTTCTAAATATCGTGATACATATCGTATCGTGAACCCAGTATCGTAATACATATCGAATCGTGAGCTGAGTGTATCATTACACCCCTAATGGGTATTCATATCCTTGTATACATGATTCTAACAGTATCCAGGTTTTTTGATCATCCGCTGTGTCTTGATTTCTCACCATCTGAGCCTCTGTGTTCTGAGCGTTCAGGTGTAAACATGCCACAGTATGTCTAATCTTTTACACAGAAAATGACTCAACTTGAAAATTTTATTTGGGTTATTTGGCCTTTACAATCAAGAAAGTGTATGTCAATAATCATTACTTTATTAGCCAAATTCCATATACAATCCAGTACATTTGTAAAACACAAACTCAACTTTAACATCTTTGTGTCTGACTTGGAAACACTTCACAAACCTGTGAAAACTAGAGCCATATGTAGACAAGTTTATCTATGATTTTATTTAATATTTATTTTCAGTGTTTCTCTTTACTATTTTCTTTGTGTTGCTACCTTGAGCATACATACAACCACAGTCTTTATTTGGAATGGGAAACCTGTTGTGAGTTCCATTTTTGTGAATTAGCTGTGAGTTCCATTTTTGTGAATTAGCTGTTTTTAAAAATCAGAATCAGCTTTAACAAATACCAGGAATGTGACTCTGGCTTTCTGTTGCTTTCAAAGTACAAACACAGAGATAGACATTTGGCTAAAAAAAAGGACAACAACGCTGAACAAGGTAAATATAAACATTTGAATAATATGTACAGTTATAAGTTGGTATATAAAAAGTGTATATACCCATATATGCATACACATACGTACATACACACGTAAACTAACAGCTCTCCAACTGCACACAGCCAAAGCTCAGAAAGTCAAGACTAATCTGTGACGTCCTTTTGCTGTGGAGCATGGAGCTGCTCTACTTATATTTAATAAGAGACTGTTTGACATACCTGTTGTTATCTACTCTGTTTCTCAGTTCAACAGTTGGGAGATATCACAGATCAGAGTGACGTTTCTCAACCTAAAAATGAAGACACTTGTGTACTTGTAAACTGTTCAAGCAAAGAGTCCATTTTCTCTCTCAAGTTGTTTCATCTGAATGACATTTGAGGCTTGAAGAGGTATACGTGTCCTGTATTTCACACCTAGCAATTTATTTGAGAGAACTCACAACAACATAAACAGAGCCTGTCAGGGGGCTCAGCAGATTTATGACAGCACAGCCTGATACCCAGTGTGTGGCCTAATGATAGATCAAAACAACATTCACAATGAATACTGGCCTTCCATATATGCTTACCATACTTTTGGCCCTTTTCACCATGTGCACTGATAACTGTCCTCTCTGTATGGGCAAATATGTCTGACAGCAGTGGATCAGTTACAGAGTGAAAAAACAGAGTGTGTCTTCTAATAGAGAGACAACATAAGACCAAAACACATCAACTGTGGTTACAGTTTTATATTTATTATGTTTTTATACGATAATGTCTTTATTAGCAGCAATAGAGCGTGTAGACGCTTTTACAATGGTGTGGCAAGCCACAGCACTCGGAGCTGCCGTGTGTAAGAATATGGTTTGAAATAAGGAAGTGAATTCAGTTCAGTTCAAACCTGCAGAGGAAGCTGAGCCGCACGTTGTCGTGAGCTGACTTTTTGTGGTCTGGAGCGAAAGAGAGAGACACACTTGAGCAGCCGGCGCCTCGTTTTTCTGCTGCGTCTTGTGTCTTCAAGTGTTCAAGCGTTCATCTTGTGGAACAAACGGGCCGGGAGTTCAAATGGGCTGAAGCGAGGCATTTCGGCTTCAGTTTACCGAGAGATCCATGCGTCAGGATGAGCAGCAACAGCAAATCAGTAAACTCCACTGCAATAAAAGCAGAGATCAAGAGGCATGAGTCTCTCCAGAGTGCAATCAACAGACTCTCCAAGCAGTTTGAAAGAGTTGCGGATCAACAGCTGCGCTCAGGCCTTAAAGTTTACCTCCACAGCATTCAAGGTAAGCGCATACTTTCTGGCCAGTCTTTAAGAAAGAAAGCAACATGTTACCTGCGAGCTAAAGTTCTTATCGACAGGTTATCAGAATTTGGTGCATGGTCTGACTCTCAGGGTGCTCACTTTAATGCATTTTCTTGATATATTGAACAGTACTGAATTAGTGGTGGGGGTGTGAGGGAACATGATTGTGTAGGTGATTGATATTTTCCTCTGTGCTTCCTGTGTCAGTCGGTGTGTGTCTCTTTTTTTTTTTTCTCGCTCTCTCTCTCTCTCTCTCGAGGAAGTCGATGTTCTTTTTCATTGTCATTTCACTCAGAGGGCAAAAATTCACCTCCTGGCGTCCAGTACATAGTGGCATTTATCTATCAGTCAGCCTCTGGACAGGGGCAACCAATGGCATCATCCCTCTGCAGCCATCGCCATGGCAGCAGGATGAAACCTGCTGTGCGGCCTACTTCCTGTCTGCCAATCTGCAACTGCCCTCAAAGCCACTTCCTTTCAGACAAACAGGGCCTTTACATGTGAAGCCGATCAGTTTTACATCATTTCCTCGCATCTCTACGTCCCACCGTTTCTTGTTAATATGACACAATGTGTAACTTTTTCTGTAGAAGGCGGAGTACGCAGATCTTTTACTTAAGTCAAAGTTGCTCTACTACAACGTAAGAATACTGTTACAAGTCAAAGTCGTGCATTAAAAATTGTACGTGATCAAAAGAACATAGGTAGCCTATTACCAGCTAAATGTACTTAAAAGTATAAAAGGTAGAAGTACTGACTCCTGACAGTGTTTAATTAAGGAGATTGTTTTTTTTAAATCGTATGCACAGAAGATAATAATTTGTCTACCTGTTGATGGAAAGTAACTAAGTACATTTAGTCAAGTACTGTACTTGTGATGTACGTGTACTTTTTCATGAGTATTTCCATTTTTTTGTACTTTATACTTGTACTCCACTACACCTCAGAGGGAGGTGTTGTACTTTTCACTCTACTACATGTGTCTGACAGCTGGAGTTGCTAGTTACTTTTTCCAGATTAAGATTTTACATTGAAAACACAATAAGATTATAAAATTCAAGTGGTTCCACTCTGACGGGGGCCATCCTGTCCTGAAGCAGTACTTTAACTGTTGGTTTTACGGTTTTGTACCATTACTTAAAGCTACATTTTGTAAGAATTTCTCCCATCTAGCGGTGAAATTGTCTATGACAACCAACTGAATATTAACTTTCTAGCCCTTCCTATTCCGAGCACGTTTTAACTCCTACGGTGGCCGAACCCAAAATTAGCTCTCTTCATCGTTTACACGCTGGCATTCGTCATGGTGCCACTGAGTGTAAAAGCGCGAAAAGCGGAGGTGTGTCCCTCTTTGGCTAATGTATTTTAAAGATGGAGGCGCAACATGGCTGCCGCAATTCGAGCGACTTCCTCGTATGTATTCTGAATGATTCTGAATGGCAGATTCTACACTTACGAGAATATTTTGATTAGTTGATGGAAGTAATTACACATGAATGAGCACATTTTTGTGAAAGAACAAAGGGGTTTTTGCTAAGAATCAACTCAAAACATTACACAATGTAGGTTTAAAGTTACAATGTCAAACATCTTCTTTGCTTTTCTTTGGCGGCACCTATGGCAATACTCCGTAACTGCAGGTGTGTTTATGGATCTCACTTGTTTTTGAAGTTTCATGTCATTGCTCCTTTCTTTTGTTTGTTCGGCCGTAGTATCTGTTTACTCTCAACCCTAGCAGAGACTGAAAAAGAAAAAGACAGCACGCCGTTTCACACGCACGGTGTGTTGAAGAGCAAGTCTGTTGCGTTAGCTCCGCCTACTCTCTCTGGCGGACCAAGATGCTGCTAGGTGACGAAAAAAAACGTGTCACTTAAAGGTAAATTAAGGTAGGATTGCGAAGATCCAGGACTTAGCCAAAAAATTTGAACATCGACAACTTCTCAGTCCCTCCCCCCTTTCTGCTGCTTTCTTTTTTTAAATGACCTGCTTCATGTTGTTCTACTGGAAGATATGGTTAGTTTCAGCAAATATGACGGAAAGTTAGTTTTATAAGTCTTACTGCACCTTTAATGTGCCTGGTTTAGGATTTGTCTTGGGGAGGTAGCCAAAAACACCCAGTTCGCAATACTGTAAATACAAGGGCTTTAATCAGAGGCTCCATCACCATTGTGTTACCTCATTCAGTGATAGATTCAAATGAAAATCTTTCAGATTATTACAAAATTATGAATGTGGGACTTGTGTGTTACTTGTATTGGAATATTTGTATAGTGTGGTATTGCTACTTTTAATTTTAAAGCTCAAACCTGAGCAGGTCTAATCACATAACTGTAAACTCCTGTGTGGGTATGAGGGGCCTTTAATTATAATGCATCATATTTAAGTAAGTTAATCATATTTTAGGAGAATCAATCACAGTTAGATACATGTAGTAGAGTAAAAAGTACAATACTTCCCTCTGGAATGTAACGGAGTTTACTTATATTCGTGTAAAGTACACTAACCTAAAAGTTGTACTTCTGTAAATATAGCCTACTTTACACCACTGGTGAGGTCAGACTGGTTGGAATAACCAGCTTTTGATGTCATCTGTTTCTTCATTAGACGTTTCACTCATTCCTCTGTTTGTGTGTGAATTAAAGGTCAATCAGCCCCCTGATGGATTTTGGGCAGCTTTGAGGTCTTTTAAGGATCTGGCAGATCTTGACACGCTCTGAGAAGCACATCCCTATGTGTTAGAACATTCAGCATGAATTTATTTTTTTGGGTTTAATTAGGCTTCTGGAGTGAGGATCAAAGTCAGTGTATCCTCCACGGGGGCACTGTTTTTGGACTTAATAAGCGAGGGGGATGTAATTGATTGACTGTGTGCCGAGGAAAGGTTTGAGGAGAAAGAGATGGAGATGGAGAAAAGGGGTGAGGTGGAGCTAAATGAAGACATTTAAATGGGAATCTGACTGGTAGTGTTCACTGCAGCGTGGCAACAGAGTGTGTGTGTGGGGGGGGGGGGGGGAAGACAGAAAGGACAGCTCCCAGTGAAGGAGAAATGAAAAATCACCCAGCATGACCACTGCCCTTGGCCAGTGTCCATCTGACAGCACCCGCCCTTAGGTGTCAATGTGTGTGTGTGTGTGTGTGTGTGTGTGTGCGCTTTGTCTGTATGCATGCATGCGAGTCTCCTCACTAAAAAGTGTCTGCCTCAACACAACCTGATTTTCTGCGTTATATGTGGGTGCCTATTTCAAAATAATTAGATTCACCGTGCAAGCACCGCAAGCTGCAGCAACCTGACGCGCACTTTAACTCACACACGCATGTCGTGTCATCATGGTTCTTGTGAAAATGAATGGATTTTTACACACATATGATGACTCTTCTACTGTGTTGGAGGCTGCGGTTTTTCCCCTTCAGCCAAAGGCGGTTGGTTGTCAGAGGTCTTTTGTATTCAGTGAGAGTAGTTATTGCCCTCTCACTGACTGTTAAAGGGGAAGGGAGGGGAGCGGGCTGAGCAGGTGGACAGTCAGATCGTGTATCATGGGATGATGGTGGGAGGCTGAGGCTGGTGCACTGTGGGGAAAGGCATCCTCTGATTTCACATCAAGGTTGTTGTTTTTTTTTTAATCAGAGAGTAATTAACATGAAATTTCACCCGGTAATAATTCAAGTGATGGATGTGTAATCATGTTAGCTGCAGTGTTTTCTGTTGTTGCACGCAGCACAATTGGAGCAGTTTCTCTTTTCCCGTTTAATCATTTCCGTTTCATCATGTGTTTTATGTTATGTTATGTTATGACTTACAGTACATGCTGTACGTTGATTAATAGATTAGAAAATACATTTTAAGTAAATGTTCAAGAAACAAATGCCAAATATTGTATGGTTCCAGCTTCTCAATATGATAATTTGCTGCATTTCCTTGTCTTGTATGATAGTGACTGAATATATTTGAATTTTTGACTCAACATGGCATGAAATGACATCAACTGGGCCTTGAGGAAATTGTTACAGACATTTTTCACTTTTTTTGCAGATTAAATGATAAATCGAGTACTTGAGAAACAAACCGTCCCATTATTTGATAATGAATATGATCGTTAGTTGCAGCCTTCATTCTTTTTATTGCTCTGATTGCATTAGTAACGTACTGTGTTTTGCACAACAGGTTTGAATCGAAACGTTTTTTAACCTACTTCACTGTATGAAAAACTTGCTGTGTTATGTTTCAATTGATTTGTTTTATTCACACAGAAATAACGGTATATGTGTTCGTTCAATTTTTTATTTTTTTGCATTCTGTGGTCCAACTATTGATGTCCAATATCTGCCTCGTGCTGTGAGCCCAGAGCTTAGCCACTTCTGCTAATGAACACATACCGTAGTAAGCAATAGACTACAGATCAATACACTCACAGGAAATCTCTTTCACTCACATGTACGACACAATCAAACACTCACACAGAGAAACGCCATTTGGATACAGAGATCCAGGCAGCGATTGCTATACAGAATGTACCAGGAGGAGGAGGAGGAGGAGGAGGAGGAGGAAGGACATGGAGGAGATGATTGTGCCACCAGAGCCAGGAAGATTGTAACACCTTAGCAACAAACAAGCCAAGCCTCCTACTGAGGAGGAGCCACACAGAGCCGCACACACAAACACACAAACACACACACACAAATAGACAGCTGAAGACAGATGGATGATCTTGATGGAGCTATTCTGGCAGCTGTATAAATGAGACAGGGAAGAGACACACCGTGTCCCGTCCTATAGTGTCGTTTTTTCCTCCACAAACATGCGTCCTTTTTTTTTTTTTTTTTTTTTTTTTTCATTCCTGACTAACCCTGCCTGCTTTCCTGTCCCTGCCGTTGATCGTTTCTCCTGCGGTCTCCCCTCATTCAGCAGGTCCGGCGTGTGCGTGTGTGTGTGTGCACTGCTGCTTTACCACCAGCCGTTACCCGCTGCCTTCCCCCTCCCTTACGGCACGCCAGGGAGAAAAAGATGGAGGGGAGGGGATGATGGGGATGGGAGGGATGAGCAATAAAGAGCAGGGACCCGGCACAGTCTGAGAGGAGCAGCAGAGAGAGAGAGAGAGAGAGAGAGAGAGAGAGAGAGAGAGAGAGAGAGAGAGAGAGAGAGAGAAAATTAAGGAGGGAAAGGGAAAGAAGAGAAGCAGGATTCTTCTGCATTGTATGGATTGCCTATTGGAACAAGGAGGGGCATGTAGAGGGAGGGACATTGGTGATTCTTATCAGTGTGTTGGTGAGAACAGGAGACCGAAACGCAGAGTGCGATCTGTGCATGTGTGAGTGTGTGTGTATGTGACTATGTGTGCGAGTGTGTGATTGGACTCATTGAACCTGTGCGACGGCGTCTCTATCGGGGAGCCGTTTGAGCAGTGGCTCGCCTCAGCGCCTTCTCTGTGCCGGCGCTGTGTTGTCATGCTCAACGCCTGATGCGCTCAGAGGACACAGGCTGCCTGGGAGACAGCGAGAGGGGCGTGATGGCCGGACGCGCCCCGACTTGGCCATGCATCGCCAGATATCCACCCGGGCTTCTGTTGGCTTCTCCTCCTGGTCCCCTTCAGCCCTCATCAATGTCCTTCCTGTGCGTCTCCGGTGAGGCTGCCCGCCTTCCTGCCGCTGCGCTCTCTGAATGGATGCTGCTGTCAACACACATGTGTGGCTTGCAGTAAGAGCCCATGATCTGGACGGGGGGGAAAGCATACAGCTCTGGGTGTGATATGCCATGCTGCTTTAGGGTGACACAGATGCATTTTTAAAGATTTGACCTTTTCACGTTACAGCTGCTGTTGATCCCATTCTTGATGACGTATGATGCGGGGCAGTTGTTTTTCTGAATTGAATCCTGATTTTTTTTTTTTTGCTCTGAGTGAAGAGGATGGACTGAGCAACATATAAGATGGGGGTGCTGCACATAAAAATAAGGTCAAGTAAATAATTACCATCCGGAATGAGACGCCATAATGAAGATTTATTTGTCTCAGTAGCTGCATACACATGCAGTGGATAGATTTTAATAGGGTGTTTTCGAGGAACAAAAGAGCTTCTTGGACCGCGCTGACAGTGTGTTGAAGGTTGTCAAGAAGAGTGGATTTCTTTTTTTTGCCTCCCGGAGAAATGAAAATTACAGTCAGAGAAGAAATCCGTGACTGAAATTCGAAAACAAAGAAATAGGGGTTTTGGGGGATGGATGAAGCCACCAGCCGCTCTGCTGGTGTGTATTCCAAGGAGAAACTTAATCTCCCTCCATGTAAGTTTTCAGTCTCAGTCGTGCTGTCGGATTCTCTCACATCCCAACGCGCTGGCAAACTGTCAGTCGTTCATGTCGCTCTGTCTGGTTTCATTCATCTGCTGTGTGTCCACTGAAGCCTGACCACATGAGTGGAGGCGGCGCCCTGCAGCAACGCACCACCTACCTCATCTCCCTCACCCTGGTCAAGGTAGAGGCTGTGGAGGAGAATGGAGGGGAGGCCAAGAACAGCACCCAGGGGATGGAGGTGGAGGCCGGGCCTGGAGGAAAGGCGGGAGGAGAGGCCGGAGGTGAAGCTCCTGCATGGGCCGAGAATGGAGCTGGCCAACAGCAAAGAGCTGGGGACGCCGCTGTCGTTGCGAAAGGCGGAACGTTAACAGGTGAGCTCAAAGATGGAGAGAGAAACCCCCTCAGCCCCACGAAGGATGAACTGCTTTCCACTGTTGACGTACCGAGCAAAGGGAGTGAAAAGCCACCGTGCAACCTCTCCATCCCCTTACCGGCGGAGAGAGCGACAGTTCAGAAGACCAAGTCTGCAGAGATTGACCTCGCACGAGTGGAGAAGACGCCGTCCACCCCAGAGGCGAGGCAATGCAGGTCCCCGTCGCTGACCACGACACCACCGACAGAGGTGGTCGAACCATGCCGCACCCCAACCAGGACCAGCCTCCCCATCCGTCCGCTGGGACAGCGTCCCGTGAGTCTGCTGAAGTCCCACAGCAACGTGGCCACCCGCGGTCGCGACTCCAGAGAGGGTAGAGAGCGCAGCCCCACCTCGGCACAGAGCCTGGACCGGAAGGACTGCCGCGTGCCGACGCGCTCGCCGGGCCCCTGCAGGGCCTCGTGGGCCGAGGCGAGCAGGCCCGACGGATGGAGGGACCCGCGGGATGAAACTCAAGCTGGAGTACCTCTGGAGATCGGAGGTGGCGTGGCTGCAGTGATGAGAGACAACCCCAGGAAGGAGAGACTAAAGACGGGTTCGGCCTCCCTACCCGCACCCGCACCTGCTACCCACAAGCCTACACGCAAAGGTAAAAGCCGCACGCTGGATAACAGTGACCTGAACAGTCTCTCTGAAGACCTGGGTCTGGCCAGGGAGGCCCAGCAGGGCCAACGGGGCTCCGCTAAAGACAGGAAGATGCTCAAGTTCATCAGTGGCATTTTCACAAAGAGCAGCTCGGGGGCAGCGGGGTCATCCTCCACAGCGCCTCCTGTCTATATACAGAGAGACTCCAGTGAGGAGGAAGGTAGGAGGTCACACACACACACACACACACACACACACACACACACACACACACACACACACGACATCACTGTCACCTCTTCAGCTCGAAAAGCTCCATGTTGACTACACCCATGATGACAAAAGAAACATGATCACACACACTCCTGTCTTCAGTTCCATTGCCAAACAACTAGCAGACATGTAGCTCCTTCATGTGTGCACAGGCATCCGTTTAAAAAGGGTAGGGGTGGGGTTGGGTGGGGTTGATCCTTTTAAAGAACCCCCCCACCAGAACACATTCACAGGCTATAATAACGCCACTTGCCCGAGAAAACATTTTGACGACACATGGAAGTTCTTTGATCTGAGAACTGACAATAGAATCATCTTGGACAGTTTTTATCTAATCCCCCCCCCCCCCCCCCCCTCCCCAGAGCGCGGGCAGATTTCACACTGCTGGAGGGGTAATCTCTGCACTCACACATACACACACTTGAGCAGCGTTCCCAGCATGGGTTTAAATCTCGTAATGAAGCCAAAGGGGAGAGGAGCTGGTGGCACGATCACGGTTTGGATTTCGCCGCTCTGGTTGATTTTTTTTTTTTTTTTTTTTTTTTGCCTCGGATTTATTTTCCACAAAGAGGGAAAGACGCGAGGCGATATTTG
Source organism: Perca flavescens (assembly GCF_004354835.1). NCBI lineage: Eukaryota > Metazoa > Chordata > Actinopteri > Perciformes > Percidae > Perca > Perca flavescens. Next base: position 7,786,455 of record NC_041337.1, read on the forward strand.
CTCACCCACGTCAAAAAAAAAAAAAAAGGGAAGTGTGCATCCACAGCTAATCAAAAACATTCCTAATCCTGTCTTTGATGTTCCACCCACTACATGTTCTACATGGGGCCTTTTTTTTCTTGCTTACTTACTTACTATTGAATTTAAATTCCATCATTATGTCAAAAGCATTTATGTGGCATTTCAAAATTTAGGATCGTTGAGTTGCCATTGCTGTCACCCCCCCCCCCCCCCCCTCGCTCTTCGCTGTGAAGACGGCTGCAGCGTAGGCTACAACAGTGCATCTCTTTCAAAACAGTGTTTTCTCAAAGAAAGAGCGAGTGTCAGCCTGTGGGAGTGTGTGTGTGTGTTTTATCTATTCATTCACTCATTGTGTATTCACACTGTTACACATGCACATAGTAGTGAGACTAGCCCCGCCGACTGGAAACACACACACACACACACACACACGCACACATACATACACACATACACATTTACTGAGGGCAGGAGGAAGTGTTGCCATGGCAACCGGCAGGACTGCTGCTTCTGCTGCTGCTACAGAGGCAGAGTCTAATGAAACAGAGGGGTGGAGGTGGAGGAGGCGGTGTGTGTGTGTGTGTGTGTGTGTGTGTGTGTGTGTGTGACACGCCGTGCGTTGACACACAGGCGAGAGAGGATTCTGACAATATGTCCCTAAAAAGATTTAAGTTCGAAAATTGGCAGTTTTGGATGTGAGCTACAGGCGACATGTGGGGGTTGCAGGGTGGATCACACCCGATTGGTTTGGAGCAGGGAGTGTGGATAATTGGCTTTCTGTATAAATCTGTGTGTCGAAGCAGCAAAAGGATCACACACACACACACACTGTCTGATCACTTTTGGCAACAGCAGCCGGCCATAAAGAGAGCTTTGACTCAGACAAAGATAGACAAACTGTGTGTTTGTGTGGTAGGACTTAGCCTGCAGCAGCAGCAGCAGCTCTACAGTAAGCCTCCTTTTTGTCATCGTCTGAATCCACACCATCACCGGCTGCATCGTCGCGCCGTTGGCCTGGACGCTCCACAGATTTCGCACCAGGCTCGAGTTTTAATCATCATCTGTCTTTGAAGGACACTTCGCACGTTCCCACCCAGGATGGCGGACAGTATAGTCCGCAAAAAACCTCCGGGTCTCCTCTGTTGTCTTTCTGTGATTTATTCATTTCCCTCATTTTTTTCTTCTTTTTTTCTGTTATACGTTGATTGGGTTTCTGAACTAGTTTTAGCAGGGCGGTGGTCACTAGAGGATGAATCCTACTGACTTTTCCTCTAGTGCTATAGCGGCAGGTCACAATCTTCACGTATCCAGTGAAATATCTCAACATCTACTTGATAGATTGGCATAAAATGGAGTACAGACATTCACGGTTCTCAGATAGGTCCGGGTATGGTTTAAACGTTGACATTACCAGTATCCTTTAAAGGGATGCAGATACCAATAGAGTACTTCATTTGACACATTTTGTCATACTCCATTGGATACCCATCATGTGGATGATCATTAGCTGCTGCGGTAGGGGGCCAATCACGCGTCACATTGACGCTTGCAGTGATTGGCTGGGAGGAAAGTCTTCTTTTCCAGATCTGGGTACAAAAAGAATCAAATGCAGGTATCGTTTGAGTAGAAAAAGTTTCAATACTACTTTGTTATTTTGGTTAAAGTCCTTAAGGGTATTGAGAACCGATACCCAGCTCCATTCTCAGACGATAAATCTTAATGACTTTTTGTTAACAGTAGCACCATAATCAGGTCAAAATTTCAACGTGTCCAATACTTTCGTTTGCGACTAAATACCTGCAAAACTACTGACAATCCCATCAGCCTCTGCTGTCCTCTGCATTTACTGCTAATTACCAAATGTTAGCACGCTAACAAGCTAAACTGAGATGCTGAACTCAGTAAACATTATACCTGATCGGCACCACTGTGCACCACTGTGTGTGGCTGTAGACTCTTGGTTTGATTTGGTACACCCAGTTGCCAGTTTATTAGGTATAGGTTAATACACTTGTTTAAAACCAAAGCAGTCTAATGCAACAATCCTGCAATAAATTATTCTTTCATGAAGGTAATAATGTTAATACATTTATTTATAAAGCGCTTTCAAGTCAAAGTGCTGTACAGAACATAGAAAATGCAGTTTAAAAACAGTTCCAATGACTAAAATATAACACGCACTCGGACTCTCAGAAAAACAGAAATTAGGCCTCATACACAACAGTAAACAGATGGGTCTTTAGCTTTGCTTTAAAAACCTCAACAGAACAAGCCTGCCTGATGTTCAGAGGTAAGCTGTTCCACAATGTTGGTGCGCGGAAGGAAAAGGCCCGTTCACCAATTGTCTTCTTTGTAACCCTTGGGACACTCAGAAGACCCGTCCCATGAGAACGCAGGGCTCGAGCAGGCACATAGGGTTTCACTAGGTCATTGAGATACAACGGTGCGCTGCCATTTAATATTTTATAAGTTAGCAGCAACACCTTAAAGTCTGCTCTGGCATGAACAGGGAGCCAATGGAGAGAAACTAACACTGGTGTAATATGTTCATATCTGGAGGCTCCAGTCAGAACACGAGCTGCAGCATTCTGAACCAACTGCAGACTCCGCAGACTTTTCTTTGGCAGACCCGACAGAAGCACATTACAATAATCTAGCCTGGATGACACAAAGGCATGAATGAGGACCTCAGCGTCCTTAAACGACAGTATTGATCTTATCTTTGAGATGTTTCTGAGATGGAAAAAAGCAACTCTGGTGACCTCCTTAATATGTAAACAAAAAGAAAGTGTCTGATCAAAGAGCACACCAAGATTCTTAACTTGGTGTCTACGATTGATTACACAATCATCGAGAGACAAAGTAAAGTGATCAAAAAGATGACCTAGTTTTGCTGGTCCAATAACCATCATTTCGGTCTTGGCAGAATTAAGCAACAAGAAATTTGTTGATAACCAGCTCCTAACAGCTGCAAGACAGGCCTCAAGTTTAGCTGTGTTAGACTCGCTTCCTACACCTAATAGCATATACAGCTGCATATCGTCAGCATAACAATGAAAAGCAATCCCAAAAGAACGGAAAATCTGACCCAATGTTGATTCAACATCATTTTGGAGGCTGCAATTTGTGATGCTGAATTATATTATGTCATACTGACATTATTCATATCAATAAGAGTAGGCTTACAGTAATATAGCATGTATAACACAATGCAGTTTAACAGCACCACAACCTACAGCATCCCAAATGATCGTACAGTTGCATCAACAGCTAAAACAAGGTGGATGAAGCAGGATTTATTGCATTAGTTGTTGCTGTTGGTTGTATTAGACTGCTTTAGTTTTAGCTGTGGTGTACCTTATAATAAACTGACAACTGAGTGTATGTTTTTTTTTCTGTCTCTGAATCAATTCAAGCCTCTCCTCAGGCTCTCTCTCTCTGTTTCTTTTTATTCTGGTCCCTCTGAAGCTGCAGCTGGGTGTCTGGGTGTGAGCGTCACATCACATTGGGGGCAGGCCACCTCTCTTTGGCCCAGGAGGGACGCTGGCACAGCTGTGTGCAACCCGACCCCTCTACTGTACTGTGTGATGTGTGTGTGGGTGTGTGTGTGTGTGCGTGCGTGTGTCTGTGTGTGTGCATGTGAAGGTTCATGTTGTTTCTCCAGCGCTCACACACACACACACACACACACACACACACACACATCAAAAAACACACCAGCAAATCAAAAGCTGAAATGATTACTTGATTCAGAAAAATAATAAAATTCAAATATTTTCATAATTGATTCAGTAATTTTTTTACGCAATAAGAGTAGGTGGTCACATAAAAAACATGAAGTTTGGTGAAATTTGTTTCAATATGTTGATGAGTTTAGGTTGTTTTATTTTATGTCATAGTTTCAGAAGTTGCCTGTAGTTTGATTAGTGCTGGGTGGCAGGAAGGAAAATTTGTATCACGGTATTTTTTAAAAGATTCTGGCGGTTTATATTTTATAATGGTTTATTCTACTGTCAGGAGTACATAGCATATCACAAAAACATTTTAATGTCATCATGTTTACTAAATGCTTTGATTACTAAAGGGTTTGCTTGGCTTCATAACATTATGCAATAACGTTATATGAAGGAGAATGCATGAAACAGTTACTATTTTTACTTTACAGTTACTATTTTTATTGTGCAAACTGCAAAGTAGTAAAATAAACTTAAATCGAATGAATACATATACAAAGAACATAACATTGTTCCCTTTCAAAACAAAATAGCTGTAAGATAGTTGTATTAACCCTACCTTGGCCACAGGTAAGTCAGGTTGTTGTAGGAAAGCGGGAGACTGAACGTAGCTCTGCCGTCAGCCTCCTTCGCTGTTTGGATAGTGTTAGCAGATTGGCGGACGTATTTCAGCGAGGCAAGACATCTTAAATCCAGTGTTTTAATCCTTGCTCTGAACCCGTCTTTCTACCGTCTTTCTCAACGGTCTGTAGCGGGACCGTAGGTGGATTGTTATTGCGTTCGTAATGTTGCTCCGCTGCATGCTTGAAGTGACAGGTCTTTAACGTTAGCACGGCCGAGTAACGTTAGAGCGACGGGCAACAACAGTGGCTGAATTATGTCAGATTTTTTGTTAGAAACAAAAAACTTCGGAACAACAGACAGCTCCTGTCTTGAGCACACGTTCTGGTGTATCTCCGGTCTTTATTCATCCTCTAACTTTATTCTCGGTTCTTGAATGTGCAGTACTTAGCGACCGGAGCCTCTCCCAGCTTAACAGACCGTTATGCTACCTAGCTAGCTAGCAGCTAATGTTACCCAACATGCCGTCCCGCGGTGTAAATTTATAAATGTAAAATTATTAGTGTTAGAAATTGTTTAAGTCACAAATTGTTGTGTGTTATGGTGTTGTTTCCTGTTAAAGAGAGTTAGTTGTGTGTTATTAATTGTTGTGTTATAATGTTACTACCATGAGTGAAAAGAGTACGCAGTTAACAGGGCTCCCGGTCTCAATTCACTCGCAGATTACTTCGGCTGTAGTGCTCTCCGGCAATGCAACGGTATTATCGTATATGAAAATCATCATATCATACAGGAAATTAATACCGGTATAAACCATGTATAAACCGGTAAAACTGCCCAGCACTAAATTTGTTAATCTACTTATGAGCTGCAAAGGAGTAAGTAAAAAGCAAACTACCTGCAAGACACATACAGCCAAAAATGTCAAACTTTCATATCTTCTCCAAAGTGAGGACTCATTTCATTTCATTTCATTGTAAATCTGAATATCTTTGGGTTTTGGACTGGTCGCACACAATTTGTAGACATCACCTTGGGTATTTCTGCCCTTTTTTATGACAATTCATAGTCAAAAGGTTAATCAATCAAAACATGAATCGTTACTTGCAGCGCTAGTTCAAAGGGGAGATACGAATGTTTGAATGGCAGCTGAACTGAAGCATCCAGTAAAGGCCACAGTAACTCACCTCGCAGCTGCCTGTCATTTACAGCACACAGGGAGCAAAATGGATAACGAGTGTTTTAGCTGCATCTTGTTGGACCCTTGTTGTGACTGAAAGGTTATATTCATTAAAACGACCTGCGAGGCCACACGTGTGCTTATCGCGACCGGTCACGCAGCAGCTGTGTGATTTATTGCTCTCCCACATGGCCGTTATGACGGCGGCCCTTTTTCACTGTGAGTGATCAAAATGATGAATCTCTCTCTCTCTCTCTCTCTCTCTCTCTCTCTCTCTCTCTCTCTCTCTCTCTCTCTCTCTCTCTCTCTCTCTGCGTCTCTGCCTCGCTGACTGTCTGTCTCTCTCTCCCTCTCTCTCCCCAGTAAATATTGCCAACAGCCAGGAGTGGACCCTGAGCAAATCCGTCCCAGAGCTCAGACTGGTGAGGCACTAGTTACACTACCACTCTCTCACTCACTGCCAGTACATCACAAACAGAAGGATTTATTCCATTAATTCATATTGTGTCATTTTATTAAAGAAGTCTATAGATAGTGCAAACGTACACAACCACAAATGCTTTTATGTATAGGGCTGAGCGATATCTATCATAAAAACAATGTAAAAATGTCTATCGTTTATGTTTTTCTGTATCGGCTAAGTTCCAAACCGCATACTTTTTTTTTTTTTAATTTGAGTATGTACTGCAGCTGCCCTTACAAAGTATGTAACCTATACTGTTTCATGCAGTATGCATACAGTTGGGACAGTTAACTTCTTCATTGTGCCTTGAACTTTGAACCCTCTTGCTCATATATGCTGCGCAAAGGATTGTGTGTCAGAATAGCCAGAAAAGCATGCTGGCTAGCATCCTGCAAAATCCGACCGGATGCAGCAGGACATCCTGCACGTTATGTTCATTTTGCACTAAAGTTCTTAATAAAATGAGAAAAAACTCAGTACTTTTCATCTCTCACAGGAGTGTACAAAGATAGGCTTTACCATGTGGTTATGTCAGACTATTTATTTATTGAATTGCCAGAAAACTTGCTATGTCAGGATACATATCGTTATCAAGGTATATAATGACCTATATCAGGACAAAGGATTTTGGCCATATCGCCCAGCCCTAGTTATGTTTAGGTCCAATTATTAAATTCTACTTTTTAATTTACATGTCAACATGAACCCTATGAGCTTCATAAAGATAGATGTCATGGCAGAACTATTGTATTGGATTGCATTAGTTTGTACAGGTGTACCTAATAAAGTGGCCATAATAACATAAGATTTTGTTAAGTGGTCTTTCTCTATTACATATTATATTTCAATATTTAAGTACATTTTGCTGTTAGCATACTATATTAATGTTTTTTTGTACTTATGTAAAATTTTGAATGCAGGACTTTTACTTGTAACAGTAACACTTATTTCTATAATCTGATATTGCTTCTTTAAAGTATCTAAATACTTCTTCCACCACTGGCTACGATGAAGCAATCAAATCTGTTGAAAGACTAAACATGACTGAAAGGAACCAAAACATATTAGATGGCAGAACTAATTCTTTCTGGGAGTTATATTTGATACATCACGATCACACTGTGATCGAGCCTGAATTAACTTTCTGGTGTTGTATTTCCTTCCCTCTTCTCTCAGGGCATTCTGGGAAGTCTAAAAAGCGGCAAGTCAGCGCTGGTGAACAAATACATCACAGGCAGCTATGTTGCACTTGAGAAGCCTGACGGTGAGAAACATTAAGCACAAGTACATCTTCTATATTGTGGGTCCTTTACAGTAATGAGTGTACATATACAGTAACTAAGTACATTTACTCAAATACTGTACACATTTGAGCTACTTGTACTTTATTTGAGTCTTTTCCTTTTCATGCCCCTTTATACTTCTACTGCACAGCATCCAACATTACTTAAAGTGGCTATATGTAACTTTCAGTTTTTTGTTAATTCTAGCGGCCGCTTTTGACAAAAGTTGTAGTGTTTTTACCACACCTTCTGTCCTAACGGTCTTTTCTTTATGGTTCTGTATTGACCACTGTAGATTACTGAGTTAGCGTTACCTGGAGGTCATATAGTCACGATGAATGTTTTGCTTAAGTTACAGATGCATCGTTGCTTACGGTAACTTAGCCTACTTTGGATATGTCTCGTAAGCCAAACCGGGTATCACTGTCATTGTGTTACGCACCAAAGCAATACGAGTTTGTTGTAGCAACCAACGTAATAATAACTTAGATTAATATAGTGCATTTCATAAAACCCACGGACGCTTTACACAAGTAACGTTACAGGGGGACAAGTGCAAATAAAATAGTAGGTACACGTGTTCCGAGTCGACCGTTCTCTGGGATTTGTTTTCATGCTTATCGAATGTGACCAGTTTTATCGCAAACCGCTAATTAGCGTATAACGCTAGTCGTCGGGGCACGACCAACGCCGTGCCTGAGCTATGTTACTGGTTACTGGTTACACGGCGTTGGTCGTTCCGACTGGTCGTGACAGTTTTCCAAAGATGACTGTCTTTATAAACTATCTTTTTAATAAACTTTCCGTACACTTACAAAGTTCTCAATGTTTACATGTAGGGACCCTCATTTTCCACCGTGGAAGTGTGGTGCTATTTTGAGCCTTGTTAGTGGTATAGAAATAGTGATTTCTTTTTACTTTCACGTGCCCCGACGACTAGCGTTATAAGCTAATTAACTGTTTGCGCTAAAACTGGTCACATTCGATTAGCATGAAAACATATCCCAGAGAACAGTCGACTCGGTACCCATGTGTTATTAACCCCTAGGGTCATTTTAAGCCGGATTTGTCCTTTGATGTCGGATGCTGACGTACAACCACATCGCGCACTGTAAACTTATTTTATGACTGAAATAGACATATTAAATACCCAAGGGCCAATTTGGGGACGTTTTTGAATCATTTAAAATCCCGTAATTGTCTCAATCTGATGAAAGCCCAACCGAGTGTGACTCACTTTCACTTTCCTTTTCCCTTTTATCTTTTAGTTGTTCTTTGTTTCATTTCTTTCTTTCCTGTGATGGTCTATATTAAGACATCTCCTGTTTCCTTTTACTTAGCTCCGCTGGCATACGCTAACACAGGCTTTCCCGGTGTTGCAAAAGAAATTTGTGACCCATCACAATGTGTTACTGTAGAGCTGTCAACCTGCCAAAAATCATTCTGTGTCTTTGCAGGAAAAATCGGACCCGGGCAGATGCCTTATTAAAAACTATATGAAAATGGCTTTCTTTACACTGTTAGTCTCGTTTGCTATTACAGGTCATTTAAGACCATTGTATGAAAAATGACAGAGCTTTAGAAACATTAAAAAGTTACATATAGTCACTTTAAGTAACATTTTCAATGCAGGGCATTTACGTGCACCATGGTACTTTTACAGTGTAGTATTAGTTCTTTTAATTAAATGATCTGAGTTCTTCCTCCACTGCTGGTCCTTCAGATAGTTGAGTTCACTGCTGGTGAAAAACATTTTTGGTTTATAAATAACAATTCATATAAAACATATTCTTTGCTTGCTGAGTGTCACATTTGATTATATTTGTTCAGAGAGATGCAGCGTGGTGTGTGATATGGTTTCATCCTCCATCTGTCACCAGCAGCTGCTGAATAACTGAATAACTCTGTCATTGTCCTCGTCAGGTGGCCGGTATAAAAAGGAAGTGCTGGTGGACGGACAGAGTCATTTATTGCTGATCCGGGAGGAAGCTGGGCCGCCTGATGCACAGGTGTGTGTGTGTGTGTGTATGTGTGTGTGTGTGTGTGTGTGTGTGTGTGTGAGAGAGAGAGAGAGACACAGAGAGAGAGAGAGAGAGAGAGAGAAGTTAGTGTGTAAGACTGTAATACCTGCAGACTTCATCCTCCATCCTCCTCTTCCTCCCTCAGTTCAGCAGCTGGGTGGACGCAGTGATCCTGGTCTTTAGTCTGGAGAACGAGGGCAGCTTCCAGGAGCTCTACCAGCTCTACAGTCAGCTGAGTGCCCAGCGCACGGACATCCCAGTCATAGTGGTCGGCACCCAAGGTCAGCACACAAATCCCCGCCACACAGATTCATGGCGGCAATGGCAAAGAAAATTGAAATATGGCAATAGCAATGAAATATTGAGGGTGATGTGTCTACGCCTATCGTCATTTATGATAGTAAACTAAATATTATGGGGCTTTGGGCTGTTGGTTGGACAAATTGAGTACATCGCCTTGGGCCATTTTTTGTTTCTTTTACATTGTGTAACAATGAATCTATTAATCAAGAAAATAAGCAGCAGATTAATCAGTATAGAAAATAACACAAAAGCGGGTGGTGGTGGCGCAGGGGATATGACACATCCCTTTGGTGTGGGAGACCTGGGTTCGATTCCCACTGCAATACATCAACCATGTGTCCCTGAGCAAGACACTTAACCCCTTAGTTGCTCCAGAGGCGTGCAGCCTCTGACATATATAGCAATTGTAAGCCGCTTTGGATAAAAGTGTCTGCTAAATGACACGTAATGTAAAAAAGTACTAAAAAAAGAAGCAAACTTCAAGCCTGTATGATAATGACTCTTCACAGTACTGTTTTTATCCCAATTTACAGTTTTCTCTTCACTGATTATGTTTTTTTGTTGCAGATAAAATCAGCAGCACCAACCCTCGAGTGATTGAGGATCAGAGAGCCAGACAGCTGTGTATCGACGTGCGTCACTCGCTGTTTTACGAGACCTGCGCAACCTACGGGTTCAACGTCGATCGAGTGTTTTCAGAGGGTGAGCTGACTGAAATCACAATCACTTTTTTCTTTTTTTGCCGCAGTAAGTTACACCGATGTGTGATTTGCCTTGGTGATTGGTGGTGTTTGGTGTTTTAAGCCCCAAACGTTGTCTTCCAGGCAGCGCTGCCTGAAAGGCACTAGGATTAGGCAATGGTTAGGGTTAGGTTTGGGTTAAAACGGGGGGGCACGGGCACAAGGGGACCACTGGTGTAAATAAAACACTTAAAGATCTCCTCAAAAAGACGGGTTCTGTTATACAAAAAAGCTGTTTAAAAGACGGACAGATATTAAAAACTGGTTAAAAGAACCACTGCACAGGACGGACAGCGGGAGATTAAAACTTTAAATAAAAGGTCAACTCCACACCTACCCCGGTCTCTCTCCTAGAGACATCACGAAATAAATAATAAAAATAAATAAAATATATATAGAGAGAGAGTTATGTAAATAAATAGCACGGTGTCACAATACAAAATAAATTCTAACCCAATATTAAAGACTAACCTCAGAAATTTAAATAAAAACATTTAAAGGGTCTAAAATACTGTCTGAATTACTTGCCCTTGAGGTTAAAAAATATATATATACACATACCATTAAAAATGAGTATTAGGGTTAGGGTTAGGTTTAAGGTTAGGGTTAGGTGCCTTGAAGTCGACGTTGGGGGCTTAAAACACCATCGAACACTAATACAGAGTGGGAAACAAATATACACAAAATAGCTGTTTAGCGTAGGAAAAGAGGAGGCTGAATGGGTGGAGTGCAGAATGTAAAAAATATAGACAGTAGTTTGTGCAATAGGCAGATAGTCCAGAATGAAGGTTAGTGCAAAGTGTATTGACTAGGGAAAGGGGGGAGGGGAGGGGGTTAAGAGTCAATGTCAGTGGGGGCCCTTGTTGCTGCTATACATGACACATATGTCTGATGAAACCGTTTAACATCTGTTGTGTTTCACAGCTGCCCAGAAGATTGTAGCTCAGAAGAAGCAGGCGGCGCTGCAGGCCTGCAAGTCTCTTCCCAACTCTCCCAGTCACTCTGGAGGCTCCACCCCTGGATCAGCATCGCTCCCCGGCCAGGTACCGGACCTCATCCTAACAGCTGGAGCTAGCTCCTTTTTTATGGCTGTGTGTCATGGCAAACATTTGGCTCCTCTCACACGGACGAGATGGGACACCGTTACAGATTCAAACATCCAAGCCGTATAAAGATGGGGCGACCTCTTGCTCAGCCCTGTGTGGGCTGAGTCCTTTGCAGTGGTCCGGGTTCGAATCCGACCTGCAGTTCTTTGCTCGGGTTGGGTATCGTTTGGATTTTTACGATTCCGATGCCGAACCGGTACTTTTAAAACGATTCTGATTCCTAAACCCATTCTTGAAAAACTGATTTTTTTAAATTTTTTTTTATTGAAAATGATTTAAATTTAACAATATATTAACGTTTGAAAGTATTTTCCCAGGGGAAAAATATGGCATTTTAAAAGTAGCCTACATTTACGGTAGCTAGCTAACGGTAGACTACAGAGAAATTGTGATATTTTTACGTCTGTTTCGGAGTGACAGAGGGAAAATATTTCAGTCGACACATCAAGTAGAACCGAAATGAGGAACCAAAATTTGCGTTCTAATCCGGTGCGATTCCTGCCGGTTGCTGTCCATAGTGGAACCGGGTTTCAGTACCCAACCCTACTCTTTGCTGCGGGTCTTCCCCTCTCTCTCTCCTCCCTTTCCTGTCAATCACTGTCACTAATAAAGGGGAAAAGACCCAAAAAATTATCTTAAAAAGAAAAAGAACAAAACATCCAAAGACATCATCTGGTAACACAAAACCAAAGGAATAATATCAGTTGATACTATTATACAGTGGTGGAATGTAACTAAGTACATTTACTCAAGTACTGTACTTCATGTTGAGGTTCTTGTATTTTACTGCTTTGCCAACATTAGATTAATGATACAACATATAAACCAACTACAGTAATCAATTATTACATATTACCTTTAGTATATAAAATGATTAAAATGAACTCCACCTTCACCAGCTGCAACATTGATGAACAAGTGATGAACACATTAATGCATCAATTATCATAATCCAGTGCTATGATATACATTATTCTGAAATCCACAATACTGCACAATAAGTACTTTAAGTATATACTGATGTTGATACTTTTGTACTTTTACTAGTAAGGTTTTGAGTGCAGGACTTTTACTTGTACTGACAGTAGTATTGCTGCTTTTACACAAGTAATAGATCTGAATACATCTTCCACCACTGCCATTATATACTCAATGTACTTTCAAATAACTTCAAGTTGTACACCGAATAGAAAAAGAAAAAAAAACATTGTATGGCTAAACTCCCAGGCTTTCTTTAAGTGTGGAAATGCCAATTCAGTCTTTGTGCCTCATCCATGTGGACACAATCAATTTCTGTTTCTATCTCACTGAACGCAGTATTGCACAAATTCCAGAAAAAAAATAAAATAAATAGAAAACAAAATGCTCTTTGAACAGATCCACACAACTGAGCCACACGTATCTCCCATCCCACACCTCCCATTACAGACGACTTTTGTGCATACCCCCCCCCCCCATTTTCTCACAGATTCACACACAGAAATATTTCCAAAGCCCTGACAGAAGGGCGAAAGAAACGTTCAAGGAATGCAATGATGTTAGAGCGCTGAATACTAACGTGTCCAGGTGTGAAACTTGTTATTGTTATTGTCTAGACAGATATTACATAAGACCTGATAAAAATAGGACACACAAGAAGGTGTTTCGCCTGTTGCCATGCTAAAATTGAAGCACTTTTTTATTGTTCCGCTCACCTCCGTAAAATGACTATTTTGGCATCAGGACCACTAATTAATGCCAAAATAGTCATTATTCTTCGCATATTTCAGTATTGATAAGTCAAAGAAAAAACATGACGTCCTGAAAAAGGTATTCCATGGAAAAGATGACTCAGGTAGGATTTCCATATTCAAAGTGAGAATGTGGAGCTGTCTCTCTGAACAGTTTAAGAGTTACGCGCATCATCAAGTTAAAACCATCTGTCAAACTGAAATCTAATCTACAGCGCAATTTCCCCAGACCATCCATCACTCCCTCCACATCCATCTCAGCTCCCTCAGTATCACTCCTCTCGTTCACCACGATCGACGGCTAAAAAAAAAACATCCCGCTGTCGATCATCGCCCACTTTGTTGTGCATTTACTTCACCTGTTTTTCATCTTTCAGCCCATTCTCACTCTCTCCATCTCTTCTCTCACGACTCCATCCCCTCCATCTCCTCCATCACCTCCCTCCTGACCTCCTGACCCGGCTCGCTCCACCTCTCAGGCCAGTAATGGCCCGAGTTGTGGCTACGCCTACTCCCTGCCCTCCACCCCTGTGATCGGTCATCGAGATCTGCGGGTTGCACAGGCAGAGGGGGGAGGCAGTGTCACCTCCCGTCCGCTGAGGGGCATCCCCAGACGGCCCTCCCTCTTTAAGGTCAGTTGTTGCCAACTGACGGCTGTCCCACGCCTTTTAGTCTCCCTTCATCTCTCACTCTCATTTCACTGCATTCATCTCTGATTCTCTGTCTCTCTCTCTCTCTCTCTCTCTCTCTCTCTCTTGAAGTCTCTTTTGAAACACCTCCCTGCTGTTTGATTTTGATTTCAGAACCGGGACCCAGATAAGAAGTCCGGTGATCCTAAAGGAGACCCAAGCAGCGCGCGGGGCGTTCCCATTAAACAGGTTTGGCTAACATTACAGAACGGAACACAAAATAACCCTTTTAAATGTAAGCGATGGGAATCACAGCTCTTTTTAGAGAGCCAGATCATTTGGCTGCACTGAGCAATACGAGCCTCCCAAACACCTCTTCATTTAGAACCACTTCTGGCTTTTATAATTGTAGCCAAATTTAGCAAAGATTTTTGAACCTATGATTGGTATGTGCGCACATATCCCCTATCACTTCAATTATTCAATGTAATTATACTAAACCAAAAGATTTTTCGTTGAAATCTTTAGCCATATTGATGATTGAAACGTGAGATATGTCAATCAGCGCAACATACAAAAGTCTCACCATGCTTGGGTCTAAAAGAGGACATATCATGAAAAACTTTTTCAGTGCTCGTGCACATACATTTGGGTATCTCGAGTGTTTACCAACCCACTAACTTGGAAATAATAAGACAGCCGGGTCCGTTTTTTGTGGGATAATTAGATCAGAAAAAATGGGATTTAACAAGCCATTCAAATTTGGCTTCCCTTACTTAGTCACATGCAGGATCCTTAAAAGATACCACAGCTTTAGAACTACCTTGGCAAAGGTGCACCATGTCTTTCTCGCAAGCCAATCGGAGCACACTGCGCTTTTTGTGAGGGGGGGCTTTATTAAAGAGACAAGCACTAAAGCGTTTCAGACAGAGGGTGAATACAGGTACATTCAGACGGACAGAATACGAAAACTATAAACCATGTGTTTCTTGAACATTAAAGCATGTAAACATGTTCTAGTAGAAACCCAAAATACGAATATGAACATGAGCACGATATGTCTCCTTTAATGTTATTACCAAAGTGAGCGAGGCGTTTCTGGAATGTATTGAACAATCACGTTATAAGTATTAATCCTATTATTCTGTCTTAATAAGACATTTTATTTTACACAAAAACAAACGTCCGGGAGCCAGCTCTCATCGTATATTTAAAAGAGCCGACACATCACTATTCAGATCAACGATGCTTCAGTTTGCTTGCAGCACAATAATATGTACAGATTCCCTCTTCAGCATCAAGGTGGGAACAAGCTATTTATTTCATCTTACGTAAGCAGCACGAACAAATGTGTTTCTCAAGAATGCTCTATTTATAATGTGCAAGTGCTTTCAGCTATTGTTGTCAGACCCCATAACACTTTGAAGAAATGGTCCCGACTCTAAATTTAGGCTGGCTCAGCGAGGCGGTTTGTTGCGAGTGCAGTGACCTCCGGTTGTTGTTTTTGACAGAGCATCCTTTGGAAGAGAAGCGGCAGCTCTCTGAACAAGGAGTGGAAGAAGAAATACGTCACCCTGTCCAACAATGGCATGCTGTCCTACCACTCCAGCTCCAGTGTAAGAGAACACCACAGGACGGATCGATGAGGCAGTGAAGGATTCAGAGTTGTGCAGTGTGGAGACGATAGTTTCTGCAGCTTTTCAGATTTAACTGCACTTTCAACTTCAATGGCTGTCACTACGGGAATTGCTTTGAAACTTTTACTATTGATTTCTTTTTCTTCTTTTTTTTCTCTCCAGAAAACATTCAGAGTGATTTAACATTTGTATTTGACATTGAGTTTTCCTGCACCACCATTGGTGGAAAGTAGGGCTGCATCCTCTTAGTCGATTAGTCAGTCTTAGTAGGCTAAGATTTCTTTAGTCCATTTAGTCATTTTTTAATTTTTTTTAAAGGCCATATGACATGCTCTTTTATGGAGGAAACATTACTCTTTGGATGCTTTTATATAGACCTTAGTGGTCCCCTAATACTGTATCTGAAGTCTCTTTTATATAGACCTTAGTGGTCCCCTAATACTGTATCTGAAGTCTCTTTTATATAGACCTTAGTGGTCCCCTAATACTATATCTGAAGTCTCTTTTATATAGACCTTAGTGGTCCCCTAATACTGTATCTGAAGTCTCTTTTATATAGACCTTAGTGGTACCCTAATACTGTATCTGAAGTCTCTTTTATATAGACCTTAGTGGTCCCCTAATACTGTATCTGAAGTCTCTTTTATATAGACCTTAGTGGTCCCCTAATACTGTATCTGAAGTCTCTTTTATATAGACCTTAGTGGTCCCCTAATACTGTATCTGAAGTCTCTTTTATATAGACCTTAGTGGTCCCCTAATACTGTATCTGAAGTCTCTTTTATATAGGCCTTAGTGGTCCCCTAATACTGTATCTGAAGTCTCTTTTATATAGACCTTAGTGGTCCCCTAATACTGTATCTGAAGTCTCTTTTATATAGACCTTAGTGGTCCCCTAATACTGTATCTGAAGTCTCTTTTATATAGACCTTAGTGGTCCCCTAATACTGTATCTGAAGTCTCTTTTATATAGACCTTAGTGGTCCCCTAATACTGTATCTGAAGTCTCTTTTATATAGACCTTAGTGGTCCCCTAATACTGTATCTGAAGTCTCTTTTATATAGACCTTAGTGGTCCCCTAATACTGTATCTGAAGTCTCTTTTATATAGACCTTAGTGGTCCCCTAATACTGTATCTGAAGTCTCTTTTATATAGACCTTAGTGGTCCCCTAATACTGTATCTGAAGTCTCTTTTATATAGACCTTAGTGGTCCCCTAATACTGTATCTGAAGTCTCTTTTATATAGGCCTTAGTGGTCCCCTAATACTGTATCTGAAGTCTCTTTTATATAGACCTTAGTGGTCCCCTAATACTGTATCTGAAGTCTCTTTTATATAGACCTTAGTGGTCCCCTAATACTGTATCTGAAGTCTCTTTTATATAGACCTTAGTGGTCCCCTAATACTGTATCTGAAGTCTCTTTTATATAGACCTTAGTGGTCCCCTAATACTGTATCTGAAGTCTCTTTTATATAGACCTTAGTGGTCCCCTAATACTGTATCTGAAGTCTCTTTTATATAGACCTTAGTGGTCCCCTAATACTGTATCTGAAGTCTCTTTTATATAGACCTTAGTGGTCCCCTAATACTGTATCTGAAGTCTCTTTCCCGAAATTCAGCCTTGGTGCAGAATTACAGCCACTAGAGCCAGTCCCAACTGAGTTTTTTTTCTCTCTGATGGGTGGGCCAAATTCTCTGGGCGGGCAAAGCCGAGAAAGGGGAGGTAACCTTGCTCCTTATGACCTCATAAGGAGAAGATTCCAGATCGGCCCATCTGAGCTTTCATTTTCTCAAAGGCAGAGCAGGATACCCAGGGCTCGGTTTACACCTATCACCATTTCTAGCCACTGGGGGACCATAGGCAGGCTGAGGGAACTCATATTAATGTTAAAAGACCTCATAAAGTGAAATTTTCATGCCATGGGACCTTTAATGCTGAATGATTTCCAAGAAATTAATTCCCAAGAAACTTATGAGCACATTTCGGTTAAACACAAGATTGAAAGTGGTGCTGTTGCATGCTTCTTTGTGGAGAAACTCAGTTTTACAGATGGTAAATGAATGTATTTATACTGTGCTTTTCTAGTCTTCATGACCACTCAAAGCACACAGGTCTGTCGATTAAATCAACTAATCGACGAGTCGACAAAATGATGTGAGGGTTAGTCGACTTAGAATTTCTTCAGTCAAGGACAGCCCTAGTGCTCTGTGTACTGTACGTTTCTATCTAAAGTTTGCTAGCATTAGCCACCATAAGCTACTGATCATTTCAGGCTGTAGCAGCAAAGTTGTGTTCACTTATTTATGAATCCATCTCATAATTTGGAGGAGAAAGAATTACTTCTTCTTTCCAAAAGTGATTGAGTGTCTTGTTAATCTGTATTTTTGGTTAAGAGTGTCAAACATGTGAATGATATATTGTCGGTTTCAGGACTACACGCAGAACATCCATGGAAAGGAAATCGACCTGCTGCGCGTGACAGTCAAAGTTCCCGGGAAACGTCCTCCGAGAGCCGTGGCTCCTGCGGGGCCCTCACCTGTCCCCCCCGCTTCTGCACCCGGAGTCAACGGGCTGAGTAAGGAGCCGGCAGCCGCCGATAGCACCAGTACAGGTACTTCTTCCTGGGTACATATGGAAACTCCAAATTCTTTCTGACATCCCTAACTCATCTGTGTCCGACTACAATTCTGAAGTACTCTTATTTCCTTCCATTGTATACTTGTATTCCACCACATTTCAGAGAGAAGTATTTTACTTTTAACTCCACTACATTTATTAAACAGCTATAATTATTAGTTACTTTTCAGATAAAGATATTGTCTTATAAAATATGATGCGTTGTTATATATCAAACTAATTCACCAGCGACAACATTAAAGTACAGCTGACCTGTTAATGCAACAATAATACTGAACTCAATTATTATTAATAATAATAACAGGAAATATTCTGCACAATGAGTACTACCACTTTTGGCACTTTAAGGACAATCTGTTGCTACAACGTCTGTACTTTTACTTAAGTAAAACATCTGATTGCACGACTTTTACTTGTACAGTATATGTATGAATCTGAATAATTGTTCCAGTGTGATATGTTTTATTCCATTGGGTCAAAAGGTTTTAATAAATAACGGCATATTAACTTTTCCCTTCCTCTGTGGCTGTCAGTTCCTCAGCTGTGTCCAGCCACTCTGTCTGTGGTTGATGATCGGTCAGGTGGTCTGTTGTCTCAAGGAGGAGACCGAGCACTCCAACGCTGCCCCTCCTCATTGTCTACCAAAGCACAAAGTGTCGGTATGTAATAACCTTTTAGTCATTGCCAGCACTTACAAAACACTAAGCTGCACTAAGACTGCATTCACTGCTGTCATACATACATACATACATACATACATACAGTACATGCATGCATACATACATAAATACAGTACATACAGTACATACATACATACATGCATACATACATACACATGCATACATACAGTACATACATACATACAGTACATACATGCATACATACATAAATACAGTACATACAGTACATACATACATACATACATGCATACATACATACACATGCATACATACAGTACATACATACATACAGTACATACATGCATACATACATGCATACATACAGTACATAGATATAAATACATACATACAGTACATACATACATACATACATACATACATAGATATACATACAAACATACATACATACATACATACTGTGCATACATACATACATACATATACATACAAACATACATACATACATACATACTGTGCATAGATACATACATACATACATACATACTGTACATGGATACATACATATACATACATATATACATAGATTTACATAAATACATACATAGATATATATACATACATACTGTACATACATAGTACATACATACATACATACATATACATACATAGATTTACATTCATACATATATATACATACATGGATATACATACATACATACATACATTCATACATACAGGGACGTGCACAGACATTTTGGGTGGCTTAATAATAATAAAAAAAACAAAAAATACATGCATCCAGCAAAAAGGGCACTTTCTCTCGAGGAAGAAAAGGGGCAGGTGTTCAAGCCCCTTTTGATGTCTATGTGTGCACGTGCCTGTTTGGGTGCTGCAGCTGCCCACTGCTCCTATATGTATAGGATGGGTTAAGTGACACATTCCATTTCTATGTATGTAAGTGCTTAGAAATGAAAAAAAAGGCACCTTTAACCTTTACGTACATTCTTTCGCACCAAATGTCAGATGCCCTTGAAGGAGCAGCCACTGGAAAGGATCCCAGCCAATCATCTCCCATGACCGACAGGAAGAAGAACCGGAGGAAGAAGAGCATGAATCAGAAAGGAGATGCAGCCGTTGGTCAGGCTGAAGGTAGCTCAACACAGAGACTCAGTTTGGAACTAGTCTTTGCATGAAATGCAATTGCTACTGCTAGCAGTGTGATAAAGAGGGATTTTTTTATGTTGACTGTATAAATACACAGATACTATAGTGAGTGATAAGAAGCATCAGTTTGTTAAGGCAGACCTAGAAAATGAATGCATTAATAAAACAGTATGTTTTCGAGGTTTTTAATTATTGCAGATGTTATTATAAACAACTCAAACCTATCAAAGAAATTATGTTTACATCTTCACATTATTTACTTATATTCCTATGCAGTTTTCTTTTTTCTTAATCCTTTATCTTCCACCGTTGTCTCTCCTGCCAGGATACAGATTAGCGTTTGTCTTTCTTTGAAAATTTCTTAACAGCCTTTTCTTAACACTTGTACTTGTCTTTCTCTGTTTCTCTTCTTGTTTTCCTCTCCCTGTGCTTATCTCTCGCTCTGCAGCCAAACGCAAAATGTGGAAATTAAAAAGCTTTGGTAGCTTGAGAAACATTAATAAGACAGGTAACAAGTGAGGGGGGGGGTGGAGCTAAATCTGCCTGAGCTCTGATTTACATACAATATATTTTCCTCTTCAGTGTGTCTCACATCCCAAGCTTGAGTTGTTTACTTGAAGGTATTGACATAATCATGACATGACGCTGTCATAACTATGACATGACACTGTCATGAACGTGTCATAAACGTTATAAACAACAACGTTTATGACTTCTGTCATTAAGTGTCATTCGGATTTTATCATGACAAGTTGACATCGTTTGGGTTGTCTTGATTATGACAACTTGACATTAATCAAAGTGACATTAACAGAAGTTGTCTTTGTCATGACGACTTGACATAATGTCATCCTGTTTAATGTCAAGTTGTCTTAATAAGGACACTCCAAAGAAATGTAATGTCAAGTTGTCATGACAAATAAATCTCTTGGTAATGTCATCCTGGTTAATGTCAAGTTGTCATTACAAAGACATCCCAAACACATTTAATGTCAACTTGTCATGACTAAGACAACTTCTGGTAATGTCACTTTGATTAATGTCAAGTTGTCATAATTGAGACAACCCAAACAGTGTCAACTTGTCATGACAAAAACCGAACGACACTTTACGACAGAAGTCATAAACGTTTATGACTGGTTTATAACGTTTATGACACGTTCATGACAGTGTAATGTCATAGTTATGACAGTGTCATGTCACGATTATGTCAATACCTTCAAATAAAATGTTACCTTCATTTGACCTGTTTCCATTGTAACAACCTCAAGATTTTTCTGTTCTCACCTTCCATCAAACTGCCGTTTTTTGCTTTGCATTTGTTTCTTGTACTTCCTGCACTGACTGTGGATTCATAATGCCCATTATATTAATCTGTGGTAAATGATCCGTCTATTTACACATGCAGTGTTACTTGAGTTTGTTCTGCTTCCCTTTTACTCGCAGAGGAAGAGAATGCAGACTTTATCATAGTGTCGTTCACGGGGCAGACGTGGCACTTTGAGGCTCCGAGCCTGGAGGACCGAGACGCGTGGGTGTCGGCTATAGAGAGCCAGATCCTGGCCAGCCTGCAGTCCTGTGAGAGCGGCAGAAACAAGGTACACACACGTTTTAAAGGCCATACACACCTATTTTCACATTCAGTGACGGGATCCTACATGAGGACACGTTTGCTTTTCTGCACCAATAGTAGTTTAGCGACATCTGAATCAAAATCTGATGACAGCTGTGTGGTCATTTCTGATAAAAAACCACACTCACACAGCCCTGAGGAACCACATTAGCTTTTGAGAGATAAGGGCAGGATCTTACTTTGAAAAACTACCCTGTAATAACCCCTGACCCCTGTGCAAAAAGACCTCTTTACACTCTACACTTTTTTAAAATAATGTTTGAAATGCTCTGTACACCCGACAGCAATAAATAACTTATGGGCACATTACCAACCCTGCCTTTAAACCCCGCAGCAAATGAAATGAATTCCAATAGAATTGCCTTGATTAATGGATTAAGTTAATCTGTGTACAATCCAACTTTGGGGTAACTGACTGGGGAATGAGGAACAGGTGAGCACGTGGATGTGGGCTTCAGGTGAATGGAGGTTGTGCTAATATACTTTTCATACACAGTATATAGTTCCAAATGCATAGTTTGCGGATTTTGTGTAGTGCATGTATATCAGCAAGACATTCCGAGTATAAGACATGAGCTTACTGGACATACTGTTCTCAACCAACCCAAAATGCATTGCATGTCTTCAGATGGACTATGAGGCAGATGGTTAAATTCAAATAATAAAATACGGAGAGGCCCCGAGGCCCAAATCACAGAATGCATTTTTTTTTTTAAGAATTTGCATTAATGCATTATTATCACATTAATTTAGATAGCCCTAATTATAATGTTATTCTCCTATGTGCCACTATGGATTTTAAGTACCATTTGTTCTTGTGATATAGTAAAGTAAAGTAAATTGTAATTGTGGACTGATGTGTGTGTGTGTGTGTGTGTGTGTGTGTGTGTGTGTGTGTGTGTGTGTGTGTGTGTGCATGTGTGCATGTGTGTGCGTGCGTGCATGCGTGTGCGTGTGTGTGTGTGTGTGTGTGTGTAATGGTGCAGGCTCGGAGGAGCAGCCAGAGTGAGGCTGTAGCGCTGCAGGCCATCCGCAACGCCAAGGGCAACAGTCTGTGTGTCGACTGTGAAGCACCGAGTGAGTTCCCCTCCAGCTGCAGATTTACTCTGCTTTCAATGCCCCATTTCACACTGTTTACATATCTACTCCACAGTGGTGGAAGAAGTACTGATATTTTACTATTTTACTCAAGTCAGTTACGTTTTTTTATACTGTATTCATACAATAGCATTCATTTATGCTTTGTTTCTATGTTTATGCTTATATTTGTATAATTTGTCTTTAAATGTAAAGCACTATGAGTTTATGTGTCATGATAGGTGCTTTATAAATATATGTGTCATTAAGTATATATATATATATATATATATATATATATATATATATATATATATTAGGGCTGTCAAAATTAACGCGTTAATTTTTGCATTAATTTTTGCGTACATTTTTTAATATTTAACTCGTTAAAAAAAATTTACGAAATTAACGCAGCTGTGTTTGTTTAATTCATGCGCCGGCTGAGAAACGTAATACGTCTACATAACAGCAGGCGGCGCTACTCTGTATTGTTGCCCAAGTAATGAAAACCGGCAGCTGATTGGACGAACGCGTCACATGGGTTTGTTTTCTCCGGATATTGAGAGCCAAACTGTCATGGCGGCCGTTTAGAATACGATCAGAGAATGTCTAATAAGGGGAGAACTTCCACTCTCGGGAAAATTCCGGGTTGGTACAATGGGGCTAATAGGGAGTGAGATAGGGAGTGAACAGGCTCTCCATAGACAGGCTCTGATACGATCTCGTATTGTACTAAAATAGTTCACTGAAACATGTTTCTGAAAACATTTTAAGCGAGAAAAAGGCCGTGCAGTTGCTGAATCTGTCTTCATTTCAGCTCAACAAAGGTCAGTTTAGAAGATTTTCGTCAGATTTTGAGAGACTAGTCACCTCATTCCGCTCGCCATTTCCGGGTGAGTCCCGACCATTGACTGCCCTGCCGGCGACTGAACATAGGCTCGTTGGAGATGAACTGCGCCTCGCCTGTAAAGTAGACGAGAGCGGGCGACAGCAGCCGGGGACGGTGACAAAAATCTGCTCTCAAGTCAGACAGTTTCTAGCCGTTTTTCAGCAGCCTTCAGCAGGACTAAATAAGCCAAATTGTTGCTGCTGTTGTTCTGAAAGATATTAAACATTCTGAACTTAGCAGAACCTTTCCTTGTTTGTTTTCTTCTTCATATTTGCAAAGTTAAGTGATTTAGCATTTAAATATCCATTATTACAAGCTTCAGTCTCAATTTAAAAAGCGATTAATCGCGATTAATTACAGCAAATTGTGCAATTAATTAGTTAATTTTTTTAATTGATTGACAGCCCTAATATATATATATATATATATATATATATATATATATATATATATATATATATATATATATATATATATAGCTTGTAAATTTATGATGTCAATAAAGTCTTATTGACATAATAATATTACAATTTATTTGTTGATTATATTTTGTATTATTGATCTAAATCTGGAAAGTAATTAAAACACCTGTACAACATCTGTTAAGTGTACAAAGTAGCAGAAAATGGAAAAATGTAGTACCTCAAAATTATACTTAACTACAGTACTTAGTCACTTTCTACTCCTGCCACTCTATAATCTGTGTTAGTTCATTTTGGAAAATAACCACTCTCTCTCTCTCTTCTTTCCCTGCAGATCCCACCTGGGCCAGTCTCAACCTGGGCGCGCTGATCTGCATCGAGTGCTCGGGGATCCATCGAAACCTGGGCACTCACCTGTCCCGCGTCCGCTCGCTGGACCTGGATGACTGGCCCGGAGAGCTCACACAGGTCCTGGCTGCCATCGGAAATCACATGGCCAACAGCATCTGGGAGAGCTGCACCCAGGGCCGGACCAAACCCACACCAACGGCAACACGGTCGGTGGATCAGCACATTTATCTAAAGGAACACAGCTTTTTTAGATTGATGGATGCATTCTCAGACAGCAACTCATTTCAATTTAAGCCTGTACAGTATTCAAATCAACACGTAGGAGTTTATAACACAATATAAGGAATAGTTGTAAGTGTTCATTAATGTATTTATCACCAACATCTCCTGTGAATCATCCATAACTGGTGCTAACAGATAAGTTGTCATCATTCAAAGCGTAATAGCTGTTATCATATTTACTATTATATGATTACACACATTAATGTTACGAAACATTTATCAACTGTTTACACACGTGTACAAATCATTCACGGGCAGGTTTACTGTATGTCGAGGACCGGGGAATGGAACTAGCAGTTTGACAAATAAAGGTCCACTTACTAGATTTCTACCGTACTTTTACCAGCATCTCATGGCCTTCATCAGTGGATGGAGTTATGTTATGTTAAATGGGCAGTCATTCATTTTCGGTTCATGCGCTTCTTACAGATGCTTCACAGGATGAGTTATAGTTGATGGCAAATGCATCCATAAAAACATGTCCTTATAGCTGCTTGCTGGTGTTGCAAGTGCTTGTGGGAAATATGAGATGTGAAGAAACAAACCTGATGAGTTTGTAAAAAAATTGGGAGCCGAGTCAGATCTCAAACGTCAATTCAATTCATTTCAATTCAATTTTATTTATAGTATCAAATCATAACAAGAGTTACACTTTACAGATAGAGTAGGTCTAGACCACACTCTATAATTTACAAAGCCCCAACAATTCCAACATCAGAGCTTCACATTAGTGAAAACCTACTCCTTTGCATGACGGGATCTCCCGCGTGTGTCTGTTTTCCAAGTGAGGGAAGAGAGTCGTGGATTCGTGCAAAGTACGAACAACGGGCGTTCGTGCCGCCTCTTCAGCTGGCCCCGGCTCCAGGCGACGGTATGCCGATGTTGCTGCTGTCTGCGGTGACCGAGAGGGATCTGCCCAGACTGCTGCTCCTTCTGGCTCACAGCACCAAGGAACAGATCAACGCTCAACCGGCCGGGTCGAACGCACCGCCTCGCTCGGCCCTGCACGCCGCCTGTCAGCTGGGAGATGTAGTCATGACCCAGCTGCTCATCTGGGTGGGTTTTTCCTTTCTGTTCACATTTCTTTTAATGTCCTTTTTTTTTTTTTTTTTTTTTGAGGTTGGTAGATTTAATCAATAAGAACATAGGCTAGTCATATATGAGCCTAAGCCTTTTCAGTCACTGTTTACTGTTTGAGTTTACACTGTGATATGTATATAATTATTGTGTTATGATGACTGAATAAGCAACTACTAACTCACTAACTAATATTCATAGTTCACCCTCTATGCATTGGTATCTGCTCATATATGACAAGACAAATAGAGTAACACATTTTCATAATAAAGCAGCACATAGGTCACATTGAGATGGTCTTGCCATGGCTGGATAAACTGGTTTGGGGGCCCCAAGGCAGAAGATTCCTTTTGGCCCCTTTGTGCCACCTACTGCCCTCTGTTCAACATGAATATGCCCTGTCACTTTTAAGTTCAGATCATGTTCAGTGCACAAAAGAGACAATAAAGCGGTTTCCGCCTCAGCAGCTTCCCCAGGGGACCAAGAACCTTTTAAGGGTTCTAAGGAACTTGTTTCGACCTGAGGAAACATGGTGTTATTTTAGTTCCATATAAAAAAAAATAACCCCACCAGAACAGAACATGCAACAGTAAATACAGCATGACTCTGTGTTGTTGTTTCCTCTTTCTGTGAATGCATCAGTCTCATTTGCCTTATCTACACATCTCTTTAGATGTGGTTGAACAGGAATGTGCAAAAGGGACTTTTAATTCTCAGTTTAGTTCCTGTGGTTTCACAGTTCCTGGAACCTTTTGATTAAAAGGGGGGCTCTGTGCAGCTTTATCTGTCTAGAGACTCAGACACCATCCAGGGCTCCATAACCTGTGGTCATTTGATTAAACACAACTTAAAGAGATTTAGCAATATGCACCATCGGAGCACAAAATAAACTAATAAAGGTCTTAAAATGAGAATTGGTCAAAGGACCCCTGTTCTCTACAAGACACAAGATTATCTAATAATGCAGGGCTCACCTGCGTGCATATTGCATTAGAATTTCCAAAAAACTATTGACATGCAGTGAACTTCGGAATCTTGGGGCCCCAGAGTTACCTGCTTTATTCTGGTCCTGGGTCTTACAGACAAAGATGCTCGTCTGCTTTGTCCCATTGGAGCTGCCATACTTAACATGCAGTTTAAAGGACAATTCCGGCGCAAAATGAACCTAGGGGTTAATAACATATGTGTACCGAGTCGACCGTTCTCTGGATCTGTTTTCATGCTAATTGAATGTGTCTCTAGCTTGAAACAAGCTAGCGCAAACCGGTGATTAGCTTGTAATGCTAGCCTTCGGGGCAGAGGGTAAATCACTATTTCTATACCACTAACAAGGCTCAAAATAGCACCACACATCCACGGTAGCATAATGAGGGTCCCTACATGCAAACCATAGCATTGAGAACTTTGTAAGTGTACAGACAGTTTATTAAAAAGATAGATTATAAAGACGGTAGCGTTCATGTATACATGCAAGCGCCATCTTGGGAAAACAGTCACGACCAGTCGAACGACGAACATCGTGCAACCAGTAACATAACTCAAACACGCTGTTCGTCGTTTGCTAATCACCGGTTTGCGCTAGCTTGTTTCAAGCTAGAGACCCATTTGATTAGCAAGAAAACATATCCCAGAGAACGGTCGACTCGGTACACGTGTTATTAACCCCTAGGGTCATTTTGTGCCAAATTTGTCCTTTAATAAGAAAGCAACACGTTTGCACACTGCATTTCGCTACACTCACTGTTCTACCTTTAAAGGTCCCATGACATGGTGCTCTTTGGATGCTTTTATATAGACCTTAGTGGTCCCCTAATACTGTATCTGAAGTCTCTTTTATATAGACCTTAGTGGTCCCCTAATACTGTATCTGAAGTATCTTTTATATAGACCTTAGTGGTCCCCTAATACTGTATCTGAAGACTCTTTTATATAGGCCTTAGTGGTCCCCTAATACTGTATCTGAAGTATCTTTTATATAGACCTTAGTGGTCCCCTAATACTGTATCTGAAGTATCTTTTATATAGGCCTTAGTGGTCCCCTAATACTGTATCTGAAGTCTCTTTTATATAGGCCTTAGTGCTCCCCTAATACTGTATCTGAAGTATCTTTTATATAGACCTTAGTGGTCCCCTAATATTGTATCTGAAGTCTCTTTTATATAGACCTTAGTGGTCCCCTAATACTGTATCTGAAGTCTCTTTTATATAGGCCTTAGTGCTCCCCTAATACTGTATCTGAAGTATCTTTTATATAGACCTTAGTGGTCCCCTAATACTGTATCTGAAGTCTCTTTTATATAGACCTTAGTGGTCCCCTAATACTGTATCTGAAGTCTCTTTTATATACACCTTAGTGGTCCCCTAATACTGTATCTGAAGTCTCTTTTATATAGACCTTAGTGGTCCCCTAATACTGTATCTGAAGTCTCTTTTATATAGACCTTAGTCCTCCCCTAATACTGTATCTGAAGTCTCTTTTATATAAACCTTAATGGTCCCCTAATACTGTATCTGAAGTCTCTTTTATATAGGTCTTAGTGCTCCCCTAATACTGTATCTGAAGTCTCTTTTATATAGGCCTTAGTGGTCCCCTAATACTGTATCTGAAGTCTCTTTTATATAGGCCTTAGTGGTCCCCTAATACTGTATCTGAAGTCTCTTTTATATAGGCCTTAGTGGTCCCCTAATACTGTATCTGAAGTCTCTTTTATATAGACCTTAGTGGTCCCCTAATACTGTATCTGAAGTCTCTTTTATATAGACCTTAGTGGTCCCCTAATACTGTATCTGAAGTCTCTTTTATATAGACCTTAGTCCTCCCCTAATACTGTATCTGAAGTCTCTTTTATATAGACCTTAGTCCTCCCCTAATACTGTATCTGAAGTCTCTTTTATATAGACCTTAGTGGTCCCCTAATACTGTATCTGAAGTCTCTTTTATATAGACCTTAGTGGTCCCCTAATACTGTATCTGAAGTCTCTTTTATATAGGCCTTAGTGCTCCCCTAATACTGTATCTGAAGTATCTTTTATATAGGCCTTAGTGGTCCCCTAATACTGTATCTGAAGTCTCTTTTATATAGACCTTAGTGGTCCCCTAATACTGTATCTGAAGTCTCTTTTATATAGACCTTAGTGGTCCCCTAATACTGTATCTGAAGTCTCTTTTATATAGACCTTAGTGGTCCCCTAATACTGTATCTGAAGTCTCTTTTATATAAACCTTAATGGTCCCCTAATACTGTATCTGAAGTCTCTTTTATATAGGCCTTAGTGGTCCCCTAATACTGTATCTGAAGTCTCTTTTATATTGGCCTTAGTGGTCCCCTAATACTGTATCTGAAGTCTCTTTTATATAGACCTTAGTCCTCCCCTAATACTGTATCTGAAGTCTCTTTTATATAGACCTTAGTCCTCCCCTAATACTGTACCCCTAATACTGTATCTGAAGTCTCTTTTATATAGACCTTAGTCCTCCCCTAATACTGTATCTGAAGTCTCTTTTATATAGACCTTAGTGGTCCCCTAATACTGTATCTGAAGTCTCTTTTATATAGACCTTAGTGGTCCCCTAATACTGTATCTGAAGTCTCTTTTATATAGACCTTAGTGGTCCCCTAATACTGTATCTGAAGTCTCTTTTATATAGACCTTAGTGGTCCCCTAATACTGTATCTGAAGTCTCTTTTATATAGACCTTAGTGGTCCCCTAATACTGTATCTGAAGTCTCTTTCCCGAAATTCAGCCTTGGTGCAGAATTACAGCCACTAGAGCCAGTCCCACAATGAGCTTTCCTTAGGATGTGCCATTTCTGTGTCTGTAGCTATTGAGGAGGAGAGAGGGGGGGGGCAAGGTGCAGGGTGGGGTTGTGGCCTTGACCAACTGCCACTTTGCTTGTTTGAAAGCCATGATGTCTCTCTCTCATGGGTGGGCCAAATTCTCTGGGCGGGCAAAGCAGAGAAAGGGGAGGTAACCTTTCCCCTTATGACCTCATAAAGAGAAGATTCCTGATTGGCCCATCTGAGCTTTTATTTTCTCAAAGACAAAGCAGGATACCCAGGGCTCGGTTTACACCTATCACCATTTCTAGCCACTGGGGGACCATAGGCAGGCTGGGGGAACTCATATTAATGTTAAAAAAAACTCATAAAGTGAAATAAAAAATAAAATGTTCATGCCATGGGACCTTTAATCCATATTTACTCTGCGAATAAGCTCAGGAGTTAATATCTCTCTCCCCATAACAGTACGGAATCGACGTGAAGGCAAAAGATAGCCAAGGCCAGACAGCCATGAAGGTGGCCAGTAAAACAGGGAGCAAAGGCTGCATTGATATTTTGCTTCAACACGGCTGTCCCAACGAGACGTCCCCCACCACTGCCACACCCGTCCTGTCCCGCCGGTCCAGCACTGCCAGCCTGGGCCGAACCAGCTCCAGGAAACGGGTGTCGTAGCGCCAATTGAAGACGCCACCACACGGAGGAGCCATTGACCTCTGGAAGATGCTTATTGTTTAGAAACCTTTTGAAATCATGGATACTTTTGGAGAGGGGGCGTGCTTTAGGAAAAATGACAGGACTATATCATAGTACTAAGGATTTAAACAAAAACAAAAAAATATATATAGCTTCTGAAGACTGAACAACATATCAAACAACTTAAAAGCAATATTCATTCAATTTCTTGATGACAGATATGTTGCTGAAATGCCGTGTTGTTGTTGACCTCATTTAAAAAATTACTCAAGTAGAACTTTGTAGCTGTCTTCTGTAATTTTAGAGCAGACAAACTGCTTCCTGTTTCACTTCCTCCACAAGAAGTGCAATAATCCAACTATGATGATGAAAAGCAACAAGTTTTAGAGCGGACCGTGTCGGACGACTGTACGGTCAACACACCGAGAAGGGTGCTGCTTTTATTTCAAATTTGTTGTGACCGGACCAAAAACGGCCCTTATTTCCTTTTGGCTTTACAAATAAAAGCTACAATATGTCATGTCGTTAGTTATGTGTGCCTGTCGCAGCAGTATAAAGGCCAGTTTGGCCAACATAAATGGGTTTTTCAGTGACGAATCAGCTGAAATAATTCTGCTTAGATTAGAAAAAAAATGAATGGTTTGGAATATGTCAGTGTTACTCTCACAGGTCAAAGATATGGCGTTTTAATATACTGTAAATGTACCTATACTACATACTTAATGTTAAACTCTGTAACCAAGACACAACTGAAAAATCAAAGACTCAATTTTGTAAATGATTTCTACTGGTAGTTTTGAAAATATGTCAGACTTGTGTTTTTCATTGTCTCTTATAGTTTTTATTTTTATTTTTTATTATCCTACATGTCATGAAAGCATCAACCAGTAAACAAAATGCTTTTACATAATGTGAACATGTGGCTATTTGTTAAGTTTTATTTGGGATGGCCCAAACGACTACATAAAGACATTATTGCCGTTCATATTACTGTTGTGTAGGTCGTTCCCCGGAGTTTACAGTGACGTATGAAGAGTTGCAGGTGTCATAGTTATTTCTGACACTTTGTGGGTTGTGTGAATCTCTCATGAGCTAAAAGAAATGGTTACCGGAATAAAATAAACTTTTTTTTAATTAGCATTATTAGGATCATTTGTTTGTGTTTTCTTTTGTCTTTGTGTGTCTAGTACATAACAATGTGGTTTTGTGGCGTGTCTTTTGTCATGCAGTGGTGGAATGTAACTACCGGAAAGTTTTTTTTTTTTCATTTTATACTGTACTTCATATACTTCTAATACGTTACATTTTGGAAACCAATATTGTACTTTTTACTGCACTACATGTATTTGACAACATTAGTTACTTTACAGGTTCAGATCATTCATTCAAAATCTAAATCAATATACATTCTGATTTATTAAAAAGGATTAGGCCACCAGCAGTATATAAAGTAGTTCAAATCAGCTCCACCTTTACAAGCTGCAACATTAGTGATACTTACATTGCACATTGATGCATCAATAATTATAATTAAGTGATATATGATTCTGAAATGGGCCATTCTGCACAATCAGTACTTTAAGTGTACTACACCTTGAGGAAGGCTCAAGCCGACACTCGGTGTATTTTTAATGTCTTGCCCTATTTATTAAAAGGCCTTTTATGACTTTTTGTAACCAACCTTGGGTACCTGGACTTGATTTTTATGACTTTTTGGGTCATAATTCTTCTTCCTTTATGTGCAGTACTTTAAGTGTGTTTTGATGCTGATACTTAGCCAGTACTTTGACTTAAAGGTCCAGTCTGTTAACGTGTTTAGTTCATTATCAAAATCTGTGTTGCCCGTTCACAAACTTGTCCATATTTACCACCACCATCAATTCCAAGTATTCCTTCACAGCACATATCTGAAATACGTTAGCCAGTAAGGGACATACAGGACATACTGCTCCGCCTTTCACGTTTTCTCTGTCACATGATATACTCACAGCTGCTGCTAATGCTGCTAAAGGGTATCGTAGCTTCCCGGCCCCGGCAAGTTTGAAGAAGGAAACATGGAGGACCACACGTATTCAAAAAAATCCAAATTTCAGGAACAGGAGTCTTCTTCTTCTTCGCCCAGAAAAATATTGAAAAGACAAGCGAGCTTATTGAAGCGTGAAGGCTACCGTAGCTGTAATACCTACTTTGAACTGCGTGGCGCGAGAGAGTTGATTACGATATATGATCTCAACGCTAGATGGGAGAAATTCCCACACACTGGACCTTTAAGTAAGACTTTTAATACCAGACTTTTACGTAACTCAGTGGCATTGCTACTTTTACATAAGCATAAGATATGATTTCCAGTGGCAGTGCAAGAAGTCCAATGATGAGGTACTTGTACTTTGTGTATTGGAGTATTTTACATTTTACACTACTTTACATTTCTACTCCATTTTAGAGGGAAATATTGTACTTTTTTACTCCACCACATTTATATGGCAGATAAAGTTACCAGTTACCTTACAAAAAAGATTTTATATACAGTAAAGATTAAAGCTCAAAGAGAGAAAATTAACTAATATTTAACACAAAAAAAACCAGCAAAGTATTTGCATCAAATTAGACTTAAAGTACTCATTATGCACAATGGCTTATTAGCCTACTTTTATTTATTTTTTTTCGGGTGTGGGGATGGGGGCATTTCTGCATTTGTTGGATAGGAAAGCTGAGATATGAAGGGGGAGAGAGAGAGGAGGGAAGGCATGCAAGAAAACCGTCACAGGGCGGACTCGAACCCTGGACCTTCTGCGTCGAGGAATAAACCCTCGGCATATGTGCACCCGCTCGGCCACTGATCCGTTCCTTTTTTTTAACCACTGTTGACGGTAGTGGTATCCCAGCATGCCGTCTGCGTCTTTACAGTGCACTTGAGTATGACCAAAGCCTGTATTAGAAATTCTTTGGTATGACTCATCCAGACTGCAGGGGGCGCCTGCAGCGCGCTCTTGTTGACATACGTCACCAACATGCGACGGCCTGTCAGAAGGGTGATAATTTCCTAAGATTTACCACAGTCCGTGGACGAGCACCGCTCTGCTTTAAAACAAAGAGCAGGTCCGTCACCTACCAGCGTCTTTTAAATGGGTAAGTCACAATCGCGAGACTAACGAGACGAATCCATTCGAGCGAGAAGGATTTTTGTTGCGAATAAATCTGTAAGACGTGCGTGTCTGATTTAGTGAAAAGAGTTGACATGATCATAATGTGTCTGGAAAACTGGCTAAGCTCAGTTAGCCCCTTGGTGGAATAAATGGTGTAGGTATAAAATGTCAGTTCAGAGTGTAAAATGGGTTGAAACCCTAGTTGTGTGTACAGTCTACGGCCAAAACGAAGCGATTTTTTTGGGAAACATTTATTTGTATGTGTTGGCGGGACAGATATCAGATTACCCACAGCTACAGTTTTCACGTGCTCACGTTTTATTAAGGACTTTAAAGTATTTATAACAACAATCTAAAATACATAAACATCCGGTGCAAATGCCCCAGCTGTCCTGTTTGGAAGTCTGTTTTTTTTTCTGACTATTTCACTGTAAATCAATACACCGATTACTATTTCAAGTAATAGACTAATAATTGAAGACAGCAACCAAAGTAGCACATGTCCAGCATGTGTTTCCAAAGACAAAAGTATGTGTTATGATGTCATGTTGAAATTAAGGGGTTAGTCCATGACTACACAAGATGTCACACTTAGTCTTTGTGGTCTTTATTAATGTTATTAATTAAAGCTGAGTGACTTAATAGTTCTTCTAATTGTCTCCAGAAACAGCTCTGTTTTGAAGACATATAGTCACTTGGTGATATTGTTAACGCGACTGTAATGTTATTTTGTGTCATTGTAAACGGAATGTCTTGGGTTTTTGGATTGTTGTTCAGACAAAACGAGCACTTTTAAAAACTTCATATTGAGCTGTGGGAAATTCAGACATGTTATAGACAATAAAACAGATCGATTAATAATGAAAATGTTTAGTTACAGTCAACGGAACATGCTGTACGTTCTTTGGCCTTGACTGCACATTCAATTATTGGACCGAAAGTAAACGCTGCCTGCCTGTTAAAGGTGCTCTAAGTGATGTGACGCAGGTTTTTTTTAGGCTGCAACATTTTTCGTCACGTACAGCAAACATCTCCTCACTATCCACTAGCTGCCTGTCCCCTGAACACACTGTAAGAAAGAAACCGCGGTCTCTGTAGACAGCCCAGGCTCCACAAACGGTGGAACACTATTTGTTATGTTTGGTGGTGCAGGTTGGCGCGGTTTGTTATTGTTGGCGTTTGTGGAGCCTGGGCTGTCTACAGAGAACGCGTTTTTTTACGGTGTGTTCAGGGGACAGGCAGCTAGCAGATAGTGAGGAGATGTTTGCTGTATGTGACAAAAAAACGTTGTAGCCTAAAAAACGCGTGGCATCGCTTAGAGCACCTTTAAGGTACCACACGTATTCCTCTTCGGTTGTGCCTGACCGACTTCCCTGCCCCTTGCAGTTGGACTGTAGCGCACCAGGAGCTGCAGCAGGGATGAGGATCCGGCTGCAGGGTCCCGGCCACGCTGCCAGCCTTCTCGCCGAGCTCAACCGCTGCCGCCAGTCACGCCAGTACTGCGATGTGTTCCTGCAAGTCGGCAACCGCACCTTCGCAGCCCACCGCGCGGTGCTGGCCTGCGCCGGGACGTACTTCCGTAACCTGTTCGCCCGGTCTCCGGCCTCGTCCACCGCCGCCTTCTCTTTGGAGTTCATCTCCCCGGCCAACTTCGAGAAGGTGCTGACGTTCGTCTACACGGGGGACATCTTGACCGACCTCATAGACGTCGGGGTGCTGTACGAGCTGGCTGAGAGGCTGGGCGTCGGTGAACTGGTGAGGGCCTGTCACGCCACCTTCCCCGACCTGCAGGCTTCTGGGTCGGCAAACTGTAAAGCCGGTAGTCCTGAAGACCGCTCCCTGGACTCTAGCATGGTCTCTGCTGCTGCTGCGGTGTCCACAGTGGCTGCCGTTGGTGCAGCTTCTGCGTCGTCTGTGTGTTCCTCTGCCGCCTCCTGCTCGTCTCTGTCTTCGTCTGCCGCCCCGACCCCTGCCGCCGCTCCCTCGCCCGTCTTCCAAGCCAGAACGGCCAGCGCCGGCTGCGAAGCTCACGCCGGGGCTCTGTCTCTGGAGCTGAAGGCAGAAGACATGCAGTCTCATATCGGCTACGGGCAGACGGCTGCAGCTCAACCGCTACCGGGCGGACCGATTGACGGCGCGCTGCCCCCGGGGCCCGTGCTCCAGCTGAAGATCGAGCAGGGCCTGGAGGAGGAGGAGGAGGAGGAGGAGGAGGCGGCGGCGGCAGAGGGCAGCCGCGAGGGCTCTAGAGACACAGATGGACGAATGGTTTCTGAGAGCACAGGAAGCTCTCTTCCTCAGAGCGTGGACGCCGCGCCGCCCGACTCCTGCTCCTTCGCCGACTCCCCGGCGGCGTCCGCGGAGGAGCGTGGAGGCGGCCTGCAGGTGGGACTGGTGGAGGGCGGCGTGGTGGACGTCCGGAGGGACGGCAGGCTGGTGTTCGGGGAGGTGGAGGAGGGAGAGAACGAGGAGGGGAGGGGAGCCCTGCGAAGGAACGGAGCCACGGAGGGAGCCGAGGAGGAGGAGGAGGAGCGGTGGAGACAGCTGGCAGGCGAGGTCATCGAGCTGAGCGACGACGAGAACTTCATGGACGAGGGAGACGAGGAGGACGATGAAGATGACCTTGTGTATGTGGAGAACGGAGAGGGGGGGAACTCCAGCAGCCAGGTAACGATTGCATTTCTCAGCTTTAAAATACTTCAAATAGAGATGCACCGATTACAACTTTCTAGGCCGATTACGATTTTTATTTGAGCTGATACCGATTTTAGCCGATTTCGATTTCATTTTTTCTAACCACTTTACAGCACACGCCAGTATTTATTTTCTATCTTTTCTTTAATAGAAGATTTTAGGGCTGCTCCCTCTTAGTCGATTAGTTGACTAATCGGTCGTTTTGGTCTTAGTCAACTTAGATTTCTTCAGTCGATTAGTCATGTTTGATGTTTTTTTCATGCTGAATGACTTATTTCCAAGAAATGTACGGGCACATCTCTGGTAAGTGGTGCTTTTGCATGACTCTTTGCGGAGAAACTCAGATCTCAGATCTGTCGATTAAATCAACTAATCGATTAATCGATACAATTGAATGAGTGTTAGTCGACTAAGAATTTCTTCAATCGAGAACAGCCCTAGAAGATTTTGCACAGAACATAGAACATCTTTTTGAACAGATAATGGATCACTATAAAATAGAACTATATAAATTACTCCTTGTGTGGGGAAACTCTCACACATCTAAAGTGCAATGTTAGAACCATTTGCTTTTTTTCACATCCAATATCCAACTAAAAAAATGTGATTCTGGTTTTTGGTGTCGTCCCTACTTTTTCCTTGCAGGTGTTGCATATCGCAAACTTGTTATCTTCTGCACACACGCTGAAGAATTTCCAAACAGCTGACATGTTGCAGGTTAATTCACGAGGTTCATGTGTGTGTGGGTCCTTGAGAACTGTAACTCGTATTACTTCTGTTGTCAGTTAATTGTAGCGTTGACCGGCATGAAATCGGAATATGTCAGACTGACCTGCCGGTCGCCGGTCATCTCTATCGCTGCATCTCTAATTTCAAATGAACATGAGTCAACATTGGGCTGGGTGATATGGAGAAAATCAATACTATATTCTTGACTAAATACCTCAATGTCAACATACCACGATATTGTAGGGTTGACATTGGTGCTTTCACAAAATTTCTTTAAAAATAATCATCAGTAATTGGGTTATAATGACAGTGGGTAAAGGCAAATAATAGAACAGTGTGGTAAGAATCACTTTACTGTAATATATCCTTTAAAACCAGGACCAAGACTTAAAAAACTTAAAGGTCCCATGAAATGGTGCAATTTGGATGCTTTTATATAGACCTTAGTGGTCCCCTAATACTGTATCTGAAGTCTCTTTTATATAGACCTTAGTGGTCCCCTAATACTGTATCTGAAGTCTCTTTCCCAAAATTCAGCCTTGGTGCAGAATTACAGCCACTAGAGCCAGTCCCACAATGAGCTTTCCTTAGTATGTGCCATTTCTGTGTCTGTAGCTATTGAGGAGGAGAGAGAAGGGGGGGGGCAAAGGTGGAGGGTGGGGGTGTGGCCTTGCCCAACTGCCACTTTGCTCGTTTGAAAGCCGTGATGTCTCTCTCTCTCTCTCATGGGTGGGCCAAATTCTCTGGTTGGGCAAATCAGAGAAAGGGGAGGTAACCTTTCCCCTTATGACCTCATAAGGAGAAGATTCCTGATTGGCCCATCTGAGCTTTCATTTTCTCAGAGGCAGAGCAGGATACCCAGGGCTCGGTTTACACCTATCACCATTTCTAGCCACTGGGGGACCATAGGCAGGCTGGGGGAACTCATATTAATGTTAAAAAACTCATAAAGTGAAATTTTCATGCCATGGGACCTTTTTAAGCTTTTACGATATCTCAAATCTAAGACGATATCTAGTCTCGTATCACGATATTGATATAATATGGATATATTGCCCAGCCCCAAGTCAACCCAACACAAACAATGCTTTTCACTCCTCCAGGTGACAGGGAACATGCTGTCATGTAAAGCCTGCGCGGTGCCCCTCCCGGCGGACCCCGCCGCCATCAGGAGACACGCCGAGACCCACCTGATGGAGCTGGGGAACTGCAGAGTGTGCGGGGCCTCGTTCCCGGACCGCGCCGCCGCTGTGGCCCACTCCCTCTCCCACGTGGGGGTGCAGCTCTTCACATGCGACATGTGTCACCTGCAGTTCTGCAGCCAAACCAAACTGCTGCGCCACCACCGCCAGACAGCCGCCACTTACGCCATACCGCAGGTGGCGCTGACCAACGGCAGCCAAGGACTGGAGCTGCAGTGTGCGGTGTGCACCAAGACCCTCAGCAAGGACTTCCAGGTGGGTGGACATTTAGTCCTGATCGATGGAAGTGCACATCCACGACAAAGTCTGACATCCAATACGTCTGACGTCAGGCTTTGTCCCTCGCCTTGCGCTCTCCGCGTGTCGCCGTTCTCAAACTGTTCGTTTCGGGAAACGACAACTAACTTTGAGCTAGCGAGCTACCCGCTGAAAATATCAAAGTTTGAAAAGAATTTGGATAGTGCGACAAGGCAGGCGCGCTTGGTTCTTTCGGGGAAAGATTGTAAAGATTTACAACGAATGTCTTTAGGGCATTTCCTCTCTAACTGCAACATGGCGTCGTGACTTTGTGTAAACATGCACGGCACTTTCCTAAAGCCAAATGGCGTGTTATCCCGAGAACGTGCCGTGCTATCGAGAGAACATTGCACGCGTGCAAAAAATAAAATCGGGGTAGGGGGGTTTAGGGAAAGAACATTGGGAACCTCAACAGTGACCAACGTCACACGCTTAGGAAAACAAACGGTTGGGTTTAGGACAGAAACATTGGGGAAGGCTTAAACAAAAAAACAGTTGATAAAATGCCATACGTGGGAGGCGATCCCGGCTCCCCGGGGTGAAAGTCCTGTGTTTTACCCATCCCAGCCACTCCAACCAACCTCCCTCTGCGGACTTCCATCCTTTCATACAATTCACACGTAATGTAGGTCAATGCAGGCCAAACGGCGTTCATAAATGCGCAAAAAATGCGATTATGCGCCTTGATAACACATACATACGCTTCTTAATGAGATCAGTCTGCTAACTGGGACCGAGCCGATGAGGTTTAACCATGTATCCAGCTCATTTAAATAGCTCCCGGTACTGGATTGTTCCTTCCCGAGACTTTAGCGGAGCTTAGTGCCACCCAGGACGATTGTGATTGGTTTAAAGAAATATTCCTCCTATCCCAGAATGCATCCGTGGTGTAGCCAGACCTTAACTCCACAGCGCTGTGGAGATAGGTTCGGCGATGCGAGACAAGCGGACATTCAACAGTTTCTTTTTGGTGTAGGATATGCCAGTTTCTAGCTGCAAAAAAAAAGTCAATCAAGATAAAAGCCATTTAGTCCAATAAAATTAAATTAAATCAGACCATTAAAAGTATGGCGAATGATCTGAGGTTGTTGTAGCATTCAGAGGATTCTTTACTCTTGGAATAATATAAGAACCAGTAATTGAAGTGGAACTCTAACTTAAATGAAGCCTACAGTACGTTGAGACGTCTGATTTCCCAAAGAGACGCCTGACAGTAACACGGAGAGAGAGTAAGAATATGGAGTTACTCTCTTACCACCTGCTTCATGTTGTCCTCACATTCATTTTTTTTTTTATTTATTTTTTTTTTACCTCCTTCCCAGACGGTCAAAGACCACCTGCTGAGCCACGTGTGTCCCCAGAGCCTGAGCTGTGGCGTGTGCCACCTCCCCCAGCTCTCCCTGTGCTCCCTGCTGTGGCACGCCCTGGCCCACCTCTCGCTGCCCGTCTTCACCTGCCCACACTGCGCCCGCTGCTTCGTGGAGCGCGCCATGCTGGACCGACACATGATCGCCCACGCCGAGGAGGCGGCGGCCAAGGAGAGGGAGCGCTCGGCCCTGAGGGCGTACAGGGCGAGGCCGGACGCGGGCGCGGCGGCGGCCGGACCGGAGGAGCTGCACTGCTTCCTGTGCCCGCAGACTTTCCGCTCCACCTCGGCCTTTCAGTACCACCTCAGCCTGCACACCAGCGAGTCCCTGGCCGGGGCCGGGGCCGCCGGGGGCCAGGGCTGGCCGGGCAAACGTAAAGCCGAGTCCCTGGAGTGCCCCCTGTCCGCGGCGTCTCAACGGGAGGTCGGTGGCCTGGTTAAAATGAGCAACCTGGGCGCGGGGCTGGGGATGAGTTTCGGCGCGCCGGAGAAGTTCTATCACGGGTCGGTGCACGGCCTGCCCTCTGGGGCGACGAGCAACGGGAGTTCAGGGCAGGACGGGGGAGCCGGCGCGGCGGGCGCCCGCGAGAAATGGTACCGGTGCCGCTACTGCGGCAAACGCTTCGCCCACTCGGGGGAGTTCACCTACCACCTGCGCATTCACACCGGGGAGAAACCCTACCAGTGCAAGGTGTGCCAGCGCTTCTTCAGGGGCCGCTCCACCATGATCTGCCACCTGAAGACGCACGCCGGCGCCCTCATGTACCGCTGCACCGTCTGCGGCCTCTTCTTCTCCACGCTGAAGCTAGTGTCGTCGCACATGGAGCTCCACAAGGACCACCTGCCCCCGGACTTCAACATTGAGCAGACCTTCATGTACAATGATCACTCGAAAGAGCCGCTGCCCGCTGTGGACACCTGATGTGGTTTTCTCCCCTACACCTCCTCTGCGTCTGGTTGCCGTGGACCACGTACTGCATAATACCGGTAGTCGAAGAGGGCTGAAACTAACCATTCTTTTCATTAGCGTTTTTTTCTTATTTTAAATTGCCGTAAAAAATGTCGAAATGTTTTTAAAAAACGGTTGTCCACAATTGCTCTAAAGTTAAAGAGCCCCTGTTCTACTTTTTCAGCGTCACATTTGTACTCTCGGGGTCTACTAAAATAGGTTTACATGCTTTGATTAAAAAAAAAAAAACATAGAATGTTGTCTGAGCTCTTGGGCCCCGCCTTCCTGAAAAGCCCAGTCTGCTCTGATTGGTGCTTGCGTTCTAAATCAGTGACATCACTAACTAGGGCTGGGCGATATGGAGAAAATCAAATATCCAGAGATTTTTGACCAAATACTTTGATATCGATACCTCAACGATATTGTAGTGTTGACTTATTGGTGCTTTCACAAAATATTTACACAATGAGATTTTTGATGAATAATCATCAGTAATGTGGATATAATAACTAAGTGGGTAAAGTCAAATAATAGAACAGTTACAACAGTCTGGTAAGTTCAGAAAAGGAAATCACTTTACTGTAATGCAGCCTTTAAAACCAGGAAAATTAATATTACGCATATTAATGTTAAAAAAACCTCATAAAGTGAAATTTTCATGCCATGGGACCTTTTAATATTTTGCCCAGCCCTACATTACGGTGACATCTTCAAATAGCTTGTTTTATCCCACCCAACAGTCCAAAACCCAAAGATATTCAGTTAATGGTGATTATAAAAATTAAAAATAGAGAAGCAGCAAATCCAACTAATCGACTAACGGCATCAGCTCAATAATAGACTTAGACTTTTAGAATGTAGCGTGGACACATTATCTGTCAGCTGCCGTTTACCGAGTCGACCTGTTTTGGAGAGCTTGGTCTCCTTGAACTAAGAGGAAAAGAGGCCACTCGGTGATGGTGTGTATCCTGTCGTGGGTCCGTGCAAGAAGGGAGGCTGCCGAATCGTTGACCGACACGCAGCGCGCCCCCCCCCGCTCGTATTCATCTACTCCTCCAAACAAGTCTGTATCTTTATAAAATACCAGGATAAGGCTTTTAAACGTCAGTGGTTGATGATCACACTGTTATCAAGGTAGCATACAAATTATTTTCCTATATTTATCACTATTTTTCAGACTTTTTAACTGTCTTTATAACAGTTTTTTTTTTCTTTTTTTCTTTCAATCCACAGGTACAACATGACACATAAAATGAGTG
Organism: Perca flavescens; assembly: GCF_004354835.1. Lineage (NCBI taxonomy): Eukaryota > Metazoa > Chordata > Actinopteri > Perciformes > Percidae > Perca > Perca flavescens. Next base: position 7,828,155 of record NC_041337.1, read on the forward strand.
CATTTTTTTTGCCATTGTAACATAAAAATGTGTTTTTACTTCAATTTCAGTGTGATATTTGGTGTCTTACCTCATATTTATGATGAAAGTGTAACTATAATATTTTGTATGCCTTTATTTTTATTTTTTTTGTTTCTATATTGTTTTTGAAAAACAATCCAATAAATGCCTCTAGGAAAACAGTTTGTCACCCCCGAAAAAGATTATTCTGTTGTTACGATGACCTTTTTTAAAGCGTCCTGAACCGCAATAAAAAACAAACAAACCCATCCATCATCAGGATTCCAGTGACGATGTTGCAGAAACCTGTGTAGCATTGTGAACCTCCTGCTTCCAGGGGCTTGTGACCTTTGCCCCCCCCCTTTTTTTTTTTTCTTTCTTCCTGCTATTGTGCCATCTGCAGACTTCGACACCCCCCCTTTTCCTTTTTCGGGCCTTGTTATCATTTAAACTGTTGGAACGTGACCCATTCCAGATGGAGACAGAAAGGGAAGTAATGCTAATGTGCAAGGACAGCAAAAAAAACGTCCTCGGTTAAAATAAACCCATTAAGCGGGTCGCCATGCTTGGCCGTTGCTCTACTTTTGCCTTCTTTTTTTTTTTTTTAACGGTAACTATGGCGCCTGGGTAGCTCACCTGGTGGAGCGCGTGTTCCCCAATGTGCCCTCGCCGGTTCGACTCTGACCCGTGGCCCTTTGCTGCGTGTCATTCCCCCTCTCTCTCTCCCCTTTCATGTCTTCAGCTGTCCTCTCAAATAAAGGCCTAAAAATGCCACACAAAAAAAAAAAAAAATTACAAAGTACAAACACAAGTTCTGCAGCTTAAATCCATACAAATAGTGTTTGATGGTGTTTTATTGCATTTCAAACATGTTACAGCACATGTAGACTACAGCGGCATCTAGGAACAGATAAGCATTTAGTAACGTGAATTAGGATTTATCTGTTAGATTTGTGATGACGTTTATGTGGCTATGAGGATTGCTCTTATGCGGCACTGGACGGACCGCACATTTATTTTTTATTTACACACATTCCTGGTGTGGCACTATTCTTCTGTGCCATGAGATAAAGGTTTACCATGAGTTCCTGTGGGAGCGCATCAAACATTTCCTGCCTTTCTTCCGTTGATGATCAGATACATGATATAAAACAGGAAGTGGATTATGAGAGGAAGGTGTTTGTGAGCCCCTCTGTTACGTAACAAACACTACCAGAGTAGAGATGTTGTGCAATCTAAGCCTCCGGTATTCTGAAGCACAAAGACTGGATTCAGCTCCGTCTCGCTCCTGTCGCTCTCTCTCTCTTTTCTTATCTCAGTTTCTTTTTTTTCCTTCTTTTTTTTTTTTTTTTGATCCAACATCAGACTGGCTGGTGCTGGCGTTACTTAACTTGCGTTGCTTCCCGGCGTCTCCCCCGCCTCCGTTGGGAGCGCGGGGCTCGGTCCCAGCTCCCGCCTGCTCCGCGGCTCCCTCCCTGGGGATGTACGTCACCACGGTGTTGATCAGGTTGCTGCGGAAGCTCTTGCTGAGGAAGTTGTAGAGGATGGGGTTGGCCACGCAGTGGAACAGGGACAGGCTCTGCACCACGCTGATCGCGAAGTAGAGGGCCTCCACCGTGTCGCAGCTGAGGAGGAACGGGTTCAGGTCGTCTATCATCATCAGCAACATGACCAGGTGGTAGGGCAGCCAGCACGCCACGAACACCAGCGAGTACACGTGCACCAGCCACACGTCCCGCCGGCCCCGCACGTCCGGCGCCGTCCAAACCGCCCGGGCGATCAGCACGTTGCAGGTGACGATGACGGCGGCGGGGCCCGCGAACTGGAAGATCAGGCAAAGGAACGTCACCGAGACGAACCATTCGGTGTAGTTGTGCGCGGGCAGCATGTAGCAGCCCGGCTCGTCCCACTCCAGGAGATCCACGTGGACGTTCTCCATCAGAGCCAGGAGCAAGGAGAGCGCCCACAGGCCCCCGCAGAGCACCCAGCGGCGCCGGCCCAGCACGGGGAAGAAGGCGGGAAACGAGGGCCGGGTCAGGGACAGGTAGCGCTCCAGGGTCATGAAGGCCAGGAAGAAGGAGCTGCTGTAGAAGTTGACCACGTAGACCAGGTTGGTGACCTTGCAGAGGAAACGGCCCCACAGCCACACCTTGTCCATGGTCACCTCCATCATGAAGAAGGGCAGGATCACGATCACCATGAGGTCCGACAGGCTGACGTTGATGATGCAGAAGAGAACCCCGTTGGCCGAGTGGCGTCGGCGCCAGTTGACCCAGACGACCAGCGCGTTCTCCAGCAGGCCCGCGATGAAGATGAAGAGGTAAATGAGGAAGAGGGCCATGCGCCGGTAGTCGGTCAAAGAATCCAGCTCCAGGGTGCACTCGTAGACGAACCACGGGGTGCCGTTGAAGTAGTCCAGCGAGTGGTTGTGCTCGTGGGCGCTCATGGTCTGCAGTGAAAAGCAGAGGGAAAGGGTTTCGTGGTTTACTTTGGGGTTAATCTGATTATGTTTTCAGGCGTTACACAACACACACGCAGAGGAGGAGGAGGAGGAGGAGGAGGAGGAGGAGGAGGAGGAGGAGGAGGAGGAGGGGGTGGCAGGGGTCAAATGTTTCTCCAAAGATTTTCAGAGGTGGGTACTAAAACCACAGCAGATTGTTAAAAAGCCATTTCACAACCACCAACGCCTGCAGTGCAGCTCAGATGGTATAGCGCAGCGTTTTTGAAGACCCCTAAGGACCCCTTAGCTGAAAGAGAGACGGAGTAGGGACCCCCTACTACTGTACATATATTGTATAAAATTGAGTCGCATGTTAAACTGGGCCGGATGGATGAAAATGAATAGATATATATTATTTATACATCATGTTTTAATGTTAAACATATATGTGGAAGGCACAGTGAATTCTTAAGCCTAAGTGTATGGCTACCTATATTAAGCTTATCTTCAGTGTGTAAATTAAATGCTTTTCTTTTCACGAATTATCTTTCCAAATAATAAGTTGGATAAATTTTATTGTATATTTTCAGACATATTTGAATTTTTAAAAAAATGAAACTTTCAAAAACATTTTAGACATAATATGGCCCCCCCAGACCCCCTGTTGAATATCTCTGGTATAAAGTTCTCACTTTGAGGGGCTGTGAGTAGCTGAGTTTGTAATTACAGTAATACTTGCTGATTTATATGAATATTTATAGAGTGCTCCACCGATTAAGTCTTCCTATCAGAGATGACCCGATACCTTTTTTTGCCTCCCGATACCGATTCTGATACCTGAACTTGCGTATAGGCCGATACCGAGTACCGATCCGATACCAGTGTGTCATATATTTTATTATGATTTAACAGCTGTTTACTACTATCCCTGTATGGATGTGATTTGATTTATATATCTCTGTTGTCTGTCTAGCTCAGGTTAAACTCTTTGTAAAACATGAACAAATACAAACGATGAACGCCCCAGAACTTTCTTTTATTCTCAGTTGTAACGGAAAAAGAACATAAATAAACTACTTTAACGTAGATTTTTCTTTAGGGCTTTATTACGTGGTATCTGATCGGTGCATAAACTCCAGTACTTCGGTATCGGACCATCTCTGCTTCCTATAACATTGTTTGACTCACATGGACACTATATATATATATATATATATATATATATATATATATATATATATATATATATATATATATATAGATAGATAGATAGATAGATAGATAGATAGATAGATAGATAGATAGATAGATAGATAGATAGATAGATAGATAGATAGATAGATAGATAGATAGATAGATATACACACACACACATTTTTCTTCCTTGTCAAAACATGTCGCCTTGGGGGCCTGGGTAGCTCACCTGCGGCCCTTTGCTGCATGTCATTCCCCCCCTGTGTCACCCCTTTCACATCTTCAGCTGTCTTATACAAATAAAGGCCTAAATATGCCCAAATAATAATCTAAAAAAAGAAAAAATACAAAAACATTTTGCCTACGTTACCCACAATTCAACTCGACCGGCGACAGTTTGGTATGAGATGCGAGTGTGTAATGTTAGTGGCGGCTGATGTAGCCTGGATCAGAGATGAGCAGCGGGCTACGGAGGTCTGTGAGCTCACTTCTTTTGAACTCCACACCTCCAACAAAAAAGTACATCTCCATAAATATAGATTTGGACTTCATAGCGTACCTTTTGGTATTGATGAAGAGTGTTGTGGAGACGATGAAGAGGGCAGGTCCCTCCTGAGGCCTCGTTGTCCTTTCTGCGTGAAGCCTGCAGACACCAGATCACTCCTTCCAGCTCTGATGTGGAGGGCTGTGTGAGTGGTCACGCAGCCAGGAGTTTCTACCCTCCCATCTCTCATTAACACACACACACACACACACACACACACACACACACACCCTAACAGGACATCCTCAGTCAGTAGTGGGGAGTGGTGTAGGAGTCCAGGGACACCCACACAGGGAATGGAAAGTTTAATTTCATTTCTAAAAAGAAGAATGTGTTCACACTACTTGAGTTATTTAATTTAATGTTGTTACTGCTACAACTGGTGCTGCAGCTTGGAGTCCAAAACATATTTCCCTAAGGGGACAATAAAGTATTTGGTATTGTACATTTTGATTAGAATACTTCTGCATTTTTACTTAAGATTTCAAATGAATGACTTTAACTTGAATGGAGTACTTATACACTGTGTTATTAGTAGTTTTACTTGTGGGCGCCTGGGTAGCTCACCTGGTAGAGCGCGCGCCCATATATATATATATATATATACACACACACTGTGTATATAACACACAGTAGGTTCCTCCCAGCAGACGGGAGGAACACACAGTAGGTTCACTCCGCGACGCAGCGGTCGCGGGTTCGACTCCGACCTGCGGCCCTTTGCTGCATGTTATTCCCTCTCTCTCTCCTTTCAGCTGTCCTATAAAAATAATGGCCTAAAATGCCCCACCCTAAAAAACAATCTTTAAAAATTTAAATAAAATACAAGGACTTGTTCCAATGTATACTGTATATGCAACACAGTACGCGGGCATTAGGGCTGCACAATATATCATTTTTTTTTAGTTTTTTTTTAGCGTTATCGCAATATCAACTGGCGCAATATACACATCGCGATTTTTAGTGTTAGTTGAGAGAAAATATCAGTAGAAAATTACAGTGTAAAAACATGCCGTCGTTCTTTATTAGTGGTGCATAACAGAATGTTGGAAAAATATTTCCTTTCGTTGGTTTTAAATTCAACAAGTGTTTTTTTTGTGTTTTAGCAGGACACTGAAAGCCGCAGAAATGCAGAACTGAGTACATTTTAATATCTGTTCATTCATCGCAAGAGATATCGTTACCGCGATATTAAACAACCATATCCCATATTTTCCTCATATCGTGCAGCCCTAGTGGGCGTGGTCCACCTGTACTGACCCAGGGCCCTATATACATGTTGCTGGTTTTCTATGGTTTATTATTACTGCTTTAATGTGGCACTAAGACCGTGTTTAATGGCGATTTTACACTTAAATAAAAATAAATAAATGAAAAATAAATCTGATAGATTGATTATATCGCCGTATGGTTTAGAGGACTTGTTGGATGCACATGACGTTCAGCATGAGCACTGGCTCCCAGTTCATGCGGATTGCTGCTTTCAGGTTATGTATATTTCAGGTCAGTAAATTGGTTACTACATATCTTAATTCAAGTTGTTATCATTTCTTTGGGGGATTGCATTGAACATTCTGAAGGAGAATTTCCTCAGTGCATGACCCACCGTGCATGATCCTGTGTGCATGCATACGGCCGGTAGGAATGGTGCAGAAACAGTAACAACAGGCACCACATAACACAGAACAATGCCAGGAAGCCCAACCCCCCCTTCACCCCCTCCGCCCGCCCCCATCCCTCCTGTGCTTTGGGGGTACGGTAAGTGACGGGCAGAGTGTAGAGGTAGAGGTGGGAAGCCTGGGGGGGCATCACTAAGGAAAGGGGGCTCCTCACTCACTCTGGGTTTGGTGTTTTAAGCCCCAAATGTCATCTTCCAGGCAGCGCTGCATGGAAGGCACTAGGGTTAGGAAAGGGTTAGAGTTAAGGTTAGGGTTCGGTGCCTTTAAGTCAATGGTCATAGCGTTGCCTTGAAGTCGGCGGCTTAAAAACACCACCGAGCCACTCAATCACACACACACACACACACACACACACACAATTTCAACACTCTTTTAAAGTGAGCTGCAGTTTATAGAAATGTAAAAGCGCTCTATGCCTGAATTCAGGCACCCTGCAGTTTAGGGTTGAACAATTTCCTTATGTTTCCATCCTAAGTCGCACAAGGAACAAGTGCAAAGTTGTCATCTCCTCTAATGAAGTGATGACATTGAGCCAACAGAGCCCACCGAGCCCAGATGTGTCCTCCTCCTGACTTGAGGTCAGCGTCATACGGAGAAAGCGTTTGCGTTGGCTGCGAGTTCCACTGATTAATGGGATGTGATGCCCTGGACGGGGTGTTCCTACACTGCCTCTTCAGATCGTCAGCAGTTTGTAGCTCGCTGACCTCCTTCTGTCTCGCTGCTCATCCTGTCTCCGTCCCATTGTCTAAATCCATTCAGTTTCTGGTGAAACAAGTCAGCAAATTCGGTCTCCTCTGATGAAACCGGAAGGAACCAGTCAGCAAAAAAAAAAAAAAAAACATCTTCTGGAAAGAACTTGACAAAAAGCAGTCCCTGACCCCTTCAGCGTGAGGATTAAAACAACTATAAAGGTTTCCTGATATTCTGACCCGTAAACTACCTCTGACAATAGCATTTACTGTAGGTACAAGAGTCTTGGCACACTCACAACGGCAATGCCATGCTGATGTTTGCGCAGGTATGTTTACCACGTTCACATCTTAGTTTAGCACGATAGCACGCCAACACTCACTAATTAGTCCTAGAACACAAAGTACAGCTGAGGCTGATGGGAAGGCCATTAGTTTTGCACGTATTTAGTATTGGACAACTGAACTGAACACTGACGTAGAGCAGGAGCGTCAAACTCAATGTCACTAAGGGCCACATTGGAAATGAGAATCCCATCCAGGGCCAGACATGTAGAGTTTATTAACATGCTTTTATTTCATCAAAAAAGTCAAATATCTTTGACCTTATGATTGCATGTCTCATATAGTCTTCCCACTTACAGTCGACAGTCGAAATAAAGAAAAAATAAAGTCAGCGTCAGCAAAGAAGTTTGGTAGCCTTCAGAGAAAAAATTCAAAAAAAAAAAAAAAAAAAAAAAAAAAAGCAACAAAAACGCCTGAAAAAGTGGCAAAAACGTCCCACAAAGCACCAAAATTGTCGGATAAAGTAACAAACACTCGCAAAAAGGGACAAAAAAAAAAAAGCGAGAAGAAAAAAAAAGTAGCTGGGATGGGGGGGGGGGGACATGAATGTGTGTGTCCCCAATTCCACAGCAAGCCCGGTTCAAGAGCAACAGGATGTAAAAACTCCTTTGTTCCATGTGCAGTAACTCGGCTTAATCGACATGTAAGGTCCATTTTTTTTTAAAGAGATTGCTCCTGTGGTGTAAAATTGTGTTGTATACATTACGTACAGGAAACATGTTTGTAGTTCTGGTCTTTGTATTGTTGTCTTTTGTTAATGTTGTTTCAATGTGTTTTTTATTATTATCATCTTGCACTCCTGACTGCAGATCAAGTTTCCCATTTGGGATAATGGTGACTTAAGTGAATTGACGCTAGAGGAAAAGTCAGAAGATCCCTAAAGGCAGTAGGATTCATCATCTGGGGACCATGCATTGCTGTACAAAAATTTCATGACAATTAATTTGCGAGCTATTTCGGTCTGAACCATTATAGTCGGACGACGGTGAAGATGTGCAACAGCAGGAAAAGATGAAGTTTGTCGTTTGAAGAGCGGTAGAACCATCACACAGACTCACAGAAAAAAGGTTTCAAAAATAATAACGAGTCAAAACACTTTTCAGAAATTCTTTGTAAAATATATTTTGGTCCAAAAGCTGATTTGCAAAAATACAACATGTGCGATCATGGAGTAGATGAGGCATCAGTACAGAGTGAACTGTATCTATGCTGCCTTGCCAGTGTCTAGGATTGGATGTATGATATCGCTGTGTTAAGGCTAACTGCAGAAGCTACTGAAATGTAGTGTAAATGTCAACAATGTTTTACACAGTACACTGGTTATCACGGGATGCCATTACAACACACAGACAATAGATCCTAGTTCTAGTGCTATATTTGTCTAAATCTCACCCTATCACAATGATTCAGATAGTGCACATTTGCCATTTTAATGCAAAAAACACTACACCACGTTCCAAAAAAAAAAAAAAAAAAAAAAAAAAAAGTCTGTCCAGAATAATGATGGATGGGCTCATTTTCAGGAAGGGTTTTGATGTCAAATGACACGTCGACACATGAAGGCAGAACTGATCCCGAATGCAGGCCCAGTTCTGTGGGGAAAGGAAGCTAGGTAGCTAAGAGCTACCCAACCGGATTATAGACTCAATTGTTTGAAGTGCTCTCTATTTAAATACCACACGTTTACTATTTCAAGACACGGCCGTTGCGTTTTAAATTTAGTAGAGACTTAAGTGTTTAATTTAACTGCCTTGTCAGGACAGAGTTCATGTTATTGTATGCAAAGTGCAGACACCTGCTAGGAGAAAGCTTTGATCCCACACATTTGGTACTCTAAACATTCAAATGGCCTGCTTCAATAGATCCATTATATTAGGTCTCGAGTGTAGACTACCATTATGCTTTTAGCACCCGTTTCCATTAAACATTATTCTAGGACTAAAGGAATAGTTTCACGTTTTGAGAACTAGGTTTATTTGCTTCTTTTGTTTTTTTACCGAGTTAGATCAGAGGAGCAACACCAATACAAGGCTACGGCCAGCCGCCGGTTAGCTTAGCTTAGTATCAAGGACACACCCATGGGTTTTTCACTGAATGTAGCACAATCTTTTGTTTGTTTACAAAGAAATCAGGGCACCTTTTGGAGGTGATGCTATAGGAGGTCCAGGAAACACTGGAAACGGCTAGCCTGGCTCGGTTCAAAGATAACAAAATCTGACAAACGGCTTCTCTAAGGTCCGGACACACCGAGCCGATAATCGGCCGTCGGACAGTCTGGCGAGGTCGGTGACTCGAGTCTGTTCGGAGTGTTCCGTGCCGTCGGCATTCTTTTTGGCCGATTTGACATGTATAATGGGCGGGGCGGGCACTGCCGGCAGTCGGACTCAAACGACCCATCTGATTGGTAGAGTGCTAACCCGGAAACGATGAGCGTGACTAGAGTCTCTCAAAATCTGACAAAAATCTTTTAAACTGACCCTTGTCAAGATCTGAAATGAAGACAGATTCAGCAACTGCACGGCCTATTTCTCGCTTCAAATGTTTTCAGAAACACGTTTCGGTGAACTATTTTAGTAAATTATGAGATCGTATTCTGAACAGGCAGCCGTGACGCTCTGTCTTTGAATTTCCGGAGAAGTCAGATGCATGTGACGCGTTCGTCCAATCAGCTGCCGGGTTTTCATTTTTTGAGCGAAAATACGTTTTAGCGCCGCCTGCTGTTATGGAGACGTATTACGTCTCGTCTCTTCGGTGTGTTCTGAGGCACTTTTTGGACCAACTCGGGGAGACTGATCAGTCCAACTGGCTTTTCTGCCAACGGTTGGCCGTCTGGTTGGCGTGTAAGCAGCTTTAAGCTCGCTAATTAACATGTTATATCATTGGTCAACATGACATTGTGACGACGCGTAAACGTACACGCCCCAAGTGGCGTGTTATCTGTACGCATTTTGAGCTATCCACGTGTAGGTCTACGCTGTCTACAGCAGACGTAAACCTACACGCGTGTTATTGCGGGAAGAAAGCTACAGTTGGGTTTAGGAAACGTGACATGCGGGTTGGGTTTAAGAAAAGAACAACGGGGTTGGATTTAGTAAAAGAAGAAAGCAACGGATGACTTTAGGAAACGTGACACGCACCCATCCACCTGCACGACCAACCTCCCTACGCACATTTTCGCCCTTTCGTATTACTCGCTACGGCGTAAATTCACACACAGTCGCAAGGTAATGTAAGTCAATGGAGGCCAAACGGCGTCCATAAACACGCTAAAAAGCGGCTTGATAACACGCCAATAATGGCATGCGAATTGGCGTGTCCGTACAAAAACAGAGATGTAAAAACGACAAGTTGTGCACATAACCTCTCATAAAACTATTGTAACAAAATTGTCGTCTTTAGAGGCGCTGGCAGGAGGATATGTTCTACTTTTGAACAGAACCAGGCTAGCCGTTTCCCCCCAGTTTCCAGTCTTTATGCTAAGCTAAGGGTCGCCTGGTCCTCCTATAGTGTCACATTAAAAAAGGTGCCTGGGGTTTCTTAAAAAAATACAATAAGTTATGTTTACATTCAATGAAAAACACATTGGGTGTATCCTTGAGGTCTAACAAAAGGTGTTACATTTCCTTTCTCATAAAACATTTGCAAACCGGAGTTTTTAAGTCTTTTTAGTCCAGCATTGTTTACAACCATGTTCACTTGCTAGCTTTCTTCTTCTTCACTGCTGGCACTTTGCTGCACATGTTTTGGCGTGTTGCCGCCACCTGCAGATCAGCGGCGTAGTGGGACACCGTTGGCAGGACCGAGCATGGCGCGCGCACGGCAAACATAACATTGACCCATTCATAAAGAAAAGAATAGAGGTCAAAAACTCCACAGGGAACCTTTAACGGACACATGAGAGTGGTATCAATCTTCTCATCTAACTATTGTCATTAGGCAAATAAGCGCACTTCCCCAAAATGTCAAACTCTTCCTTTAAGGAATAGTTCATGCCTGGGGGAACCAGAGCCAAGTGACAAAAAAAAAAAAAAAAAAAAAAAAAAAACACAATATTTGATCTCGCACGGATGTGGTCTAACACTGATCAACAGCAGTTTGTTTCAATGTACCCTGACGCTCCAGAGTTATTCTGTTAAAGAGTGCTTCATGTCTACTGTATAAGAAATGCATCGTAAATCTTAAAAATAAATATATGCATCAGAAGTAGTACATTATGTTGCTACAAACGTTAAGTAGTCTCGCCCCAGATCACCACGTTTAAAATCATGATCTGTGTGTGCATACTAGTTTTTGGTCAATGATAAAAAGACAAGTTTAGCTCTCAGTTGGATCGACTTGTGGCGGTGGTCACAGCCGAGCGTTACGCAAAGATGTTGGAGATGAAGTCGCGAAATCGTTTGGCGTACTGCTCGGGGTGGACCGTGGAGATTTCAGCACCAGCCTGCGACAAAACAGAGAGGAGATGGAGACAGAGAGCAAGGTCATAAACATCATCTGTACACGTTGCACAACATCAGCCGCTTGGCACTCCGTGCAGGACCGGTGCAACGGAGCGTTAGCGGGCCCTCCGCCTCTTCGCCGCCGCCCTCTCTTGTGCTACTCACCCCGTGTTTGACAGTTTTTGCTGCGTGAGCCGCTTTCTTCTTGGTGTCGTACTGAGTGAGTACGTCAATCAGGCCCATGAAATAGACTTCCTTCTGAGGGGCTCCTGGGATGAAAGGCAGAGGACAGTCAGGGTTGTTGTATTGGGCCAGCATCGACTATTGGTTCGGGACAGGTCTCATAGAACAATCATCAAGATTAAAGCTCCATGGGAAGAAATTAATATCAAAGCCTCTAAAACTATAGGATTTTCATTTTCCAGATGACATCGACGATGATAGTGGAGCGGATATCATAACATACACAATATATGAAGAGACTTCAGAGGAACAGTTAAGATTCTGTCTGTTAAAGGTGCAGTAGGTAAGATTTATAAAACTAACTTTCTGTCATATTTGCTGAAACTGACCATATCCTTCCAGTAGAACTACATGAAGCAGGTCATTTAAAAAGAAAATTCGGCTCCTCTGGCACCACCTACAGCCTGTAGTGTGATTTGCAAAAATCCACCGCTCCCTGTTCAGATGCACCAATCAGGGCCAGGGGGGGGCTGTCTAACTGCGTGTCAATCACTGCTCATGCACACACATTCATTCTCCCTTGTGGGGGGAGTGGCTTAGGAGACCGTTTTGGGCTTTAGCAGAAAGGGGTGGGGCGGGAGGGACTGAGAAGTTGTCAATGTTAAAAAATGTTGGCTAAATCCTGGATCTTCGCAATCCTACCTACAGCACCTTTAATCTACAGATTGTTTTCTAGATTAATAGATTATTGTTTGTGCCCTTCAAAAAAATTTAAATTTGAAAAACCGGTTTCCCAGAGCTAAAAAGGTGACCATTTCAAATATCTTGTTTTGCCTCGATTCCCTACGGTCTAATCAGTTTAGTTTAAGCCTTGAATGATCTTATTTTGTGGCCTAAACCAAGTTTTCACCTGGGCAGCTCCTGACTGCGTACACGTCCACATAGGGGTCGAATTCGCCGGGCCCCAGAGGTTTGCAGCAGGACATGTAACCGGCGATTCCCTCTGGAGAGGTGCCGTAGGAGCCCACCATGGCGCCCGGTGCCAGGCCGTTCTCCGCGTCGGCATCTTCCTCGTTGGAAACCTCTTCTCCCTCCTCCTCATCCCGCTCAGCTCGACCCACGTCGTGTATACCGAGCAGCAAACTGTAGTCCATGATCTTCAGTCTCACCAGAAACTGGAAGGGGGGAGAATGGGAGAGGGACAAGATTTTATTTACAACATGGTTCAGGTTAAGAGTAGGGCTGAAACTGTGTTGCCAGTTCACAAACTTGTCCTTTTTCATGAATATTTACCACCACCATCATTTCCAAGTATTCCTTTTGGCTTGAAATTTTACATTTTCATTTGCATGAACTGGGGTAGACGCTCCATATTCATGCGCCATCTTGAAATATGTTAGCCGGTAAGGGACATACAGGACATACTGCTCCGCCTTTCGCTTTTTCGCTGTCACATGATAAACTCACAGGTGCTGCTAATGCTGCTAATGGGTATCGTAGCTTCCTGAACCCGGCAAGAAGAAGGAAACATGGAGGACCACACGTATTCAAAATCCAAATATCAGGAACAGGAGTCTTCTTCTTCGCCCAGAAAAAAAGAAAATGGATATTGAAAAGAGCAAGAGACCAGCTTTCTGAAAGCTACCGTAGCTGTAATACGTACTTTGAACTGTGTGGCGTGAGAGAGTTGATTGCGATATATGATCTCAACGCTAGATGGGAGAAATTCCTACATACTGGACCTTTAAGCTTGATAGCTTAATCAAAATGTATTTGTGACATTAAATACTGGTGGTTACAATCAAAATAAAATAAATGAATTAAATAATACAGTAAAGTGCAAATGTAGTGCTCTAGAATCTTTGGTCCTCCGACAATAGTAACTAGTTGGAATAGAACATCATTGGTCATTTCAATGACAACTTGTAAAACAACGTAGCCAGGGATTAATGTGAAAATTAAAGTTTCAGGCCAAGTCATAAGCTGTTCACATCTACCTATACAGATAGCGCCCCTTTTGCGATCGCACCCTATTGGTTTTTAATGTACAACAAGTTACAAACAGCAAAGTAAAGGGAGTATTGTCAGTGTTCTCTTTTCATGATGAACAAAACAATATTTCAGTACCATCCCAAGACTAACCATTGCTTTTGCTGTTCCTGACATGGATACGGACACACACAGTATTTAAAAAGGTTGATTTTTTTTATTATTATTGTTAATATGCAATTCAACATCAAGTCAAACCTATAAAATCAAGTTTGCAAGACTTCACTGGTTTTATTCAAGGACTACTAATAATGAAACATAACTTTTCAGTGAAAGCTTTTTTTTATTATTTAAAAATTCAAACAAAAGAATGTTTTTACAGTAACAATAAAAACACTTTTATCTATCTCAGACACATCTGTGCCTTCAGTTAGCAACAACGCTAGTGGCCTTGCCAAATAGCGTTCACCATCCCAGGTAGCAAACAGTCATTGATACTTAAATCAACATTCCATCGAACTCTGATGTTGATTCTAAATCATTTTGCACCATTGAAATCCTGTCCATAGATCAACAGAATTTCAATGGTAATTCAATAATCAGGAATATTGAAACAATGTTGAAATTTCAACTGAACTAAAGATCAACGTGATTTCAATGGAATCTCAATCGTTATTAGGCCATAGAAAATGATTGCTAGGCATACGAAAATGTAATGCCCTAAATTAAATAGCCTATGATGAATATTCTGCTTTATCTACAGCCAGGATGTTAAAATGTGATGGAACATTTGAAAGCTTGTATGCCTATAGTCTAGCCTAAAACACTGACCAAACCACACTATTTTAGGTAAAAACAAATTCATTTCATTAGCCTCCTATTTCATTATTTGTCCTCTTTAGCCTTTTTACAATTCATGGTCCTCTGACGTCTGACTGGTTTACCGTGCAGTCCCTCCTGCACCGTCTGGTGCATATTGCAGCCACTTTTGCACAGCCGGGCAAAAGTAAATTGGGTGACGGCGGTTGTCTCCATCTGCTGTGTAAGAGCATCTAAAACAGAAAATACAAGCACAATGCAAAAAAAAAAAAAAAAATGACTTTAAGTTAAACAGAACATCCACAGATACATGTATGCACACTTGGAAACAAATTCAGTAGCCTAGGATTTTTCAATGATCGGATAAGGCAATTTGTCCAGTGTCCAATGTAGGGAAAGCACTTTTCAAAATTGCCCAAGAATGTGTGCATGGGTTTTATTAGAATAAAAAAAAAAAAAAAAAAAAGGTACAATATGTAACATTTCTGCTTTAAAATGTCTAAAAACAACCATACATATTATGTTCTATATTTTTATGAGTTGTATTCTTACACTGTCCCAAATGTTTCCAGACACGGGACGTTTCCTTTAATCGCCCGTCAGTGGCGTCATATAACCTTTCACTGTCTAGTTACTCTAACTTCCATCAGAACACTGGCACCAAGATGATACGTTCAGGAGTAATTGTAAATCATACAATGTCACAGAAAAAAAATTAATTAATTAATTAGCCATACAGCATCATTTTGTGATTAATTACATCCCAGTTTTTCATTACAGTAATACAACAGAGACCTTATTTATTTTGAAATATCGATACCAGCTTAACGTTACTACAATGTGCTGGTTGATAAGTAGCTAACGTTGATGCTAAAGCTTGGTGGGTAACATTATGAGGTTACAACATCGTTCAACACGCTCATAAAGTTATTTTTAGTAGGACTGTTTCGACCACAGTTAACAGGACTGGGCTAACCCACGAATAACTTCACTAGTAACGTTAGCTGTATAGACAGACGATTAATCTAATGCTAATTTAGCCAACTAGCACACCCCAGTCTGTCTGCCTCACTCCCCCGGTGCAGAGACACTCAGTCGGGATGACAGCTGACAGTCCCAGGACATATAGCTAGCTAGTTATTGTTAGCCCCCAGTCAGCTATCAGCCAGCTACTTTCAGTACAGCAACCCCCGGCCAGAACTTATCTCCAGTGCCTGGTGCTTACGACGCCAACGGCAGTTTAATTAAACGGCGGGAAACCGACCATATCAGACCCAGCACGAGTCACAACAGCGGCCATCCATAGCGTTAGCTACATCTCCGTAGCGCTACCGGTGTATGTGCCGAAAATCTCCTCCCTGCCGAATTTCTCCCCCCTTCGCGTTTAGCTGTCTTTACGATTAGCTAAATTAACCCAACAAAAGGTGGGTCAAAAGTTAAGATTACTGAAAAGTGAAGGGGAGATAATTCCGGGCAGCTGGGAGATGTTCTGCTGCTGCACAACAGGCATCGAACGTCCTGGCCGTGGCGGAGATTTCCCCGACAATCCCCACCCACACCCGTCTCTCAGCCTCGTTTAGTAGTAGTAGTAGCTAGCTAGCGTTACAACACACCCCGTCCGCCCCGGTGTTGAAACCATCCAAAAGGTGACATTGATATGTGAGATATTTTGTGTTTTAGCTGCTGGCTACGGTTAGCTTGCTGGCTCACGAGCTAACTGGTCAGCTACAAATAAAAATCTAATCAAGAAAAACGTAATTATGTTGGGGAAACTGCAGCTATTCTATTAGAATAACATGAATAAACGTAACGTGAATAAACTTGGATGAGTAAACTCGTCCGTGAACTGATGCATTCGAACCGGCAGCAAAGGTGTTTAACACTAAAAACTCCCATAATTCCACGCAACTTCCCAACGTCATCAGAAGTCCAGTTTTACCGTCCATTGTTTTGGTTCAGAGACCCCTAGCGGCAGAAAGTTACATATTGTTTAAAGAGTGGCAAAAAGGATCAGCTTGCAGTGACACACACACGGTACTATCTCTTTGGGCACCCATCATTGACATAATGCATTCCCTAGCCCCTTACCCTAACCTTAACCACCACAACTAAATGCCTAACTTTAACCTCAACCTAAACCCTAACCCTCATCTAATTCTATCCCTAATCCTACAGCCAAGTCTTAACCCTCAAACAGCCCTTTAAACTTGTGGGGTCCAGCATTTTGACCCCACTAGTATACTGGACTCCTGGTTTTTGACCCCACGAATATAGTTAAGTCTTTTTTCCCCTTTCCACCTGGCATTTTCCACTCTACAAACACATTACAACACCATTAAAGCAACAAATAGAGTCATATCCAAACAATGCCTTGTCACACATCAGTTGAAAATAGATTTTTATGCTAAGACTAGCACTAGCTAACGTTAACTAGCATTAGCTTACATGACCTAATTCTAAAAGTTGTCCTCAGCAAAATCCAAAAGCTATAATGCAACTACAAATGGAAATCCATTCATATCTAATCATTTCCTTGCCAAACATCATTTTCAACTTGATTTGTATCATATTCTAAGACTAGTTACTGCTAGCTAGCGTTAGCTAACGTTAGCTAACATTAGCTATTTTTAAAAGTTGTCTTCAGCAGAATCCAAAAGCATGATGGACACTACTCATGTTAACGAGTAACAGTATTTGATTTGGTACAATTCATTCATATCAAACGTTACATAAGCAAGCTTACCTGATCGTATGGGTCCAAAAGGCAGGGCTCGACATTAAGGCTTGTGCGCTTGTCCGGGGACAAGTGGATTTTTTTGTAGGGCAAGTGGAAGAGAAATGGACTTGCCCCACTGGACAAGTTAAAACTCAAACAAAATAAAATGCCATGTTACTTCACGTTATGTGCCACTCATAACGTCTATGTTACCGATTTGTAACAAATAAATTTTTCCCCCCCACAATCCACGGCAGCGGACCCAGCAGGCCGCTAACGTTACACCCAGCCTGCTGTTCAGATCATTCTCTGTAAGTGATGCAGCATGAAAGCACGGCGAGCAAGCCAGTGTTAGTTAGCTAACGTTACATTGCTAACTCTCTCTAACCTCTTTATTCTGTATTATGGAGTCAGGAGAATCCTTTTTTGTTGTTGTAGGGGAAATCTATTGGTGGTGACACGTTTGTTTCTACGGTTTCAACTGAATTGTATTAATGTTGATAGAGTTTGGATGCTTCCAACGGTTTGTTCAAATTCTGCAGCGTGTGGCTGAGTCGCGGCCGATTTTCTGACGAGACGAGTGTCAATCACTGCTCATGTGCACGCATTCATTCTCCTTTGTGGGAGGAGGGGCTTAGTAGACCATTTTGGGCATTAGTTGAAAGGGGGTGAGGGACTGAGAAGTTGTCGATGTTCAAATTTTTTGGCTAAGTCCTGGATCTTCGCAATCCTACCTACGGCACCTTTAAATGTGAGGATTTGATGAGTTTTTTTTTTTGTTTGTTTTCTATTTCCATGATTTTCTTCTTGATTCATCGACTAATCATATCTTCATGGAAAAGTCAGAAAAAAGCAAAAAATGCCCCTTACAAGCTCCCTGGGCCCATGGTGGTGATGTCTTCAAATGTCTTTGTTTAGCCTGCGCAACAGTCCAAAACCCCCAGAGTTACTCAGATGATTATGATATCCTCTGCTGGAGCAAATCCTCACATGCAGTTCTTGGGGTTTTATATGTACAATCAAGTTTCTCTTTTTCAGATTTGAGAAGCTGGAAGCGGTTTTGCTTTTTTTTTTTTTTTTTTATAAAAAATAAAATAAAAAGACTTACACAATTTTGAAAATATATTCAGATTAATCTCCAATCAATTGAGGAATCTACTAATCATTTTACTTTTATAAAGTTCTATTAAGTTAATATCTAAATTTAGCTCTTTCATTAGTGACTGAATTTCACATCCATCCACCCTGCTGCCAAAATGGCATCACGGGAGCGGTGTCATCCCTAATGGGCTGATGCTGCCGCTGTGTGGTAGAGGTGTGCAACAACAACACTGAAGTGTTACATGTAAGGGACTCTCAACAGGTTGGTTACCTCCACGTCTCTGTTGAGTTTCTCCATGAACTTCTCCTTCTGCTCATCCGTCACATACACCTTCTGCAGGTTGTTCCTGAAGTCCATGTCCTTGTAGGTGGGGAGCTCTTTTCCCTAAATAACAATAAAGCGCATCTTTAGCAGGATGTACGGGATAAGGAGGAAACAGCCGGCCACGTCGTGATTCAAAATGGAGAGTAGGCGAGAGGTTTCTTTTACCCTTTCTTTGTCACTTGCTTCACGAGCCACCAGAGAGCCCTGCAAGAACAACTTGTTAGAAATATTGTGACTGATATGGAAACAAACAGGAGCATTAGGCCACTTTGGTTTTTTTCTGCAGCAGAAAAACAGAACTGCGAGGTACAGCAAATCATTTATGCCAAAAGCAATTAGACCGCACAATGAAAGACTGAAACTGACTTTGGCTCTTTCACTGCATCTTTGCACAACAATGCAATTGCCTGGCACTTTGATTTCTCTTTGATTGCACTTTAGATATTGTTATTGTTCTAGTGTTTTATGTGCGTGTTGTATATTGTATTGTGCGTACTGACCATATTTTAAAATGTTGTGTTAAGGAGACGTGCGAGACCACGTGAACTTCCCCTTGAGGGATAACAAAGGTACTTTGACTTTGTTCTGGTATTAGGGCCATGTGAGAGAAAAGTCATTTCTATACAACTTCCCCGTTGATCCGGTGATGAGAAGTGAGATTGGGAGATTAAAAGGTTGTGAAGTTCCTCCTCACCTTCAGGTCGTACTTCCTGTGTACAATCAGTCTGTGGCTGAACATGTTCCTCATGACGATCAGGTAGGTCTCCTCGCTGTCCACGCTCACCCGGTACATCCCCAGGAACTGGGGCAGCAGGGTGCTGCCGTGACACTTCACTATGTGCTGCAGAGAGGAAACAACTGGTCATTTGCATGGCGGGTGCAGAGAGTGGAACATTGTCGTCATGGGCAAATGACTAAATTTAGGTTCACAAAATGTTTCAGGTTTTGCCCTTATTCCAAAATAGACACCATTCATACTAGGATGTTACTACATGGCTAATGAAAATGAATATTCCACTAATATTTCCGTTTTGTTTTTTTACATGCAGCCGTGCATACTCCGATTAACACAAAACATTTTTTTGCGTATTTAAGTCGACAATGGCGGACTTCCACAGCCTCCATTACACCACTCCTGCAACCACCTTCTTGAAGGCACATGCATATCCAAAAAAACTGTGTGATATTCAAGTCTTTCATAATATTTAGAAGTAGGCGTGTCTCTCCTTCTGACCAGAAATGTGGGCTTTTCTTTTGGGCATGTATCTCTCTCATCCCAGCCTTGCAAACTGTTGACTGGTTGGGTTGCGTACAACACACGGAGCTGACCGTAAAGAGGCAATTAACCATGTTGTGTAAACAACAATAACACACACAACATTTAGCGCTGCTCTTTCCAGCTTTGGATGTAAAATCTGTGCAGGCGAACTTCACGCATCTCTCTGCATTTTCCAAATATGAATATGTAACCAAGTAGTTACAGGAATGTATTTATAGGGACAGTCCACTACTAAACAGTTAGCTACTCTCCCCCAAAACAGTTTTTTGCATTTGCATTCGCACTAGCCAAGTGGCCATATCACTGGTAATCACACACACAACACAAAGCATCACAAAAAGTGATGCCCATTCAATTAGCCAGTGCTTATGTAGACCTTTTGTGATGAGAACACAAAAATTTCACAAGAATGTCAACAGGTGTGATTAGATGATTAGATGGCTGTGTGAACACAAATACTGGTAAATTGAATGGGCATCAAGAGCAAAGTAGTCTGAATGCCAGTTCAGACCTTTTGTTATTATAACACAACAATCTAACCACCACAAAAGGGAAAAGAACTGCCCGCGAATCATGCACTAAAAGAGCGAGAATGCAGCGTTGAGCAAGTGACGTCACAGAGTGTGTTGTCAAGCAAGGAGAGCGAGCGAGCGGTAGCGGTGTCCGACTGAGAAGCTGTATCTTCACAGTGCCAGACTAGAGTCAAGCTCAACAGGGTCTTCTTTCCCCGCTTTTTCTGTGAGAAAAAAAAAAAAAAAAAAAAAAAAGATCCCGGCCGAAACAGGAAAAAGTGTAACATCTTATATCAAATTTTCATAACCTATAGAGTCAGAAACTTCACCGAGTCGAGTCTCGTATATACACACACGAGTCCAGAGAATAGAGACTCCAGGACTCGAGTACTCCATCACTGAGTTGCACTAGAGCTGAAGATCTTTGCCCGAACGGTCGGGTTCGGGCTTAATTTCTATTATTTTTCAAGGACTCGGGCCGGTCTCGGGCTTGCGCTTCGGGCTGCATGGTATATGAGCGGTCAGGTGATGCGTTTCGATAAGCGTGAAAATGGATCCTGAAGAGGTGAAACGGAGGCTGGCCTCTGGAGGACTTAATTCATTTCCATGTTCCAACTTCCAAGTGGCCAATAGCCTCCGTTATTCATGAATAAATGATGTTAAAAAATGTATAAATGACTCATTTTTTTACAAAAGACAAAAAAGGAGGTGTGTGCGTGCGGCGCAGTCTCTTTTTTCTTTCTCTCCCTTTTCCGCCGAGTTGTGCGTGTGCCCGCTCGCGGTGCGAAGCGCGTGTCCGACACTCTAATGATGCTGATAGACGGCCTTTACAGTCGGGCTGTAAACGGATTCGGGCTTTTAAAAAGCTGTCATTCAAAATGTACGGGTCGGGCTCGGGCCTTTTTGGGCCATACTTTTAAGGCCCGATTACAGCTCTAAGTTGCACATTCTGAATGCGCTCCAAAGAATGCTCCTAAAACCCACATAATATTGGTATATCCCACCTGTCTTAAGCGGAAAATACTACATTCGGAATATCCAAGTGGAGCATGTGGTTTACATGATCCGTTTCAAATTCAGAATACTGTAACAGGGGAATATTGGTGAGCATTTAAACGTAGTCAATGCTAAACATACAAATAGTAAAATACGGTAAAAATAAAAAAGAAGATGATTCACAGATGAAAGATTGTTTCATGAACACTCTTAAACAGAATACAGGCTTAGGCCATTGGTAAAGGTCACTTTTAAATGCACAGCAATTACCGAGTGTATCCAGGTTAGACTTTGAGCCGCTCAGTCAGTTAAAATAGACACTCGCTTCAGACTGACCTCATTCAGTGTCCTCTTTAAAACACACGTTAAAATATGCCGCTCTCAATGGCCGAACACTGTTTTTGCATCATTATTTATTATACACTGTATATTTCTAACGCCTGGGCTCCTCTGCCAGTAGAATAACACTCTAGCACGGGGTCAGCCCTATGTTACCACATGTCTAAGATTTTTTTTTTCACTGACAATTAAGCCCTATGTTCCCACATTTCTAAGATTTTTCTTAAAATTAGGCCCTATGATTGGGTTAGGGTTACATTCCATCTGTAGTCCATTGCTACTGGATAATAGGTTGGGTGTAATTGGCTACCAAATTGGGAGAAAGGGGGATCAAATCGGATACAAATTTATGAAAAAAGAAAAATGGGAACATGGGCCTAATTTTGGAAAAGAATCTTAGAAATGTGAGAACATAGGGCTGTGGGAACATAGGCATGCTCCCCCCAGCACCACAGTGAGCTGGGTCCAATCCTCAGCTACAGTGCCTCAGGACTAGCCAGGAGCCCTCAGTGAGAACAGGGATCATGTTTTTGTCACTTTTTCAGTCTGTAAATTAAAAATGACAGAACTATAGAGCAACTATGGGTCCAGACTTTGGACTTAAACATGGCTGGGTGAATCTGTGGTTTTCCTCAAACTGCTGTCCGCCACCCGGTTCCAATCCTCTTCCTCTAGTTAACTTTATATTCAAGTTTCCTCGTTCGTGTGTTGAGCGCCACCTCGAGGAGCCGTGAAGAAGCGACGCCGGGAGCAGGGAAATCTATTCAGTGTGCCTAATTTTATCAATTAAAATATCGATATTTGGCGCTAGCGTATCGTTTATCTTAGCGCACGAACCAGGACAACGAACGTGTTGCGATAGCGATATTTATTCCCACCCCTTTTTAGCAGTATAATGAGCACGACGACTTCATGGCACTATTGGATGTACAGGAAATCACTGAAGTGACTTGAGGGGTATTTAATCAATTGATTCCCATCGGTTTATTTTATCTTCAAGATCTTTTTTAATTGACCTTCAGGAGGATGTACTGAAAATTACATCGTATTTCTCACTTTTAATTACATGGAATAACACCAAAACAACAACTTAACAACTCAAACAATACTATAAATGCTTTGTGGTAAAGGTGTAGCAGTTAACAGCCTTATAGCTTTCATTTGACAAAGACATAAGATGCCAAGTTTCCATCTATAATCTCTGTATGTGAGCATTACTCAAGTATGTGGTAAAAAAAAAAAAAAAAAAAAAGGCTAAATTGGCTTCCAGATGCTGTCATACAATTATCAAGTGCAAAAACAGTACAGACAATGTTTGTTTGAAAAGCTCGTCTCAAGACCAAATCCCTACACCTGCCAAAAAAAAACAACACCTAACCTGATCATAAACACTCTGAATATTCATCCAAATAATGCCTCAAAGCCAAAAGTACAACAATGAAAAAGACTTCAGCAGCAAAGCCATCATGCCTGGCCGAAATGATTTAGTACAGAATCTCAACATTCAGTTCTTTTGCAGCATAAAAACAAAGTTATCTAAATAATTCAGAATTTCACTTAATGCACAGCAGCCGTTTAACATGTCAAACATGCACCCCCGCAGCTAAATGATGACAAGAAAACGGACACAGTGAACGGCGACTTGTAAATCATTATGAATCACAGAAGCTGTGCAGTGCCAACGCAGAAACTGTGATAACAATGAATTCATTCAGGACCAAGTAAATTCAAAAATCACTCTGAAACAGAGCTGCCATTCCCCCCCGATCTCCCTCCCAGCTCTGTGTAGGCTGTACAACCTCAGGCTACACATTCCAATAAGAGCTCAAAGCAGCCAAAAGTTGAATCAGTGGTATGTTTAGCCTGAAGTGAGACCTAGTTCGGAAATATCCGAAACAACAAACAAACCTTGGCCAAACAAGCATGAACACGAATACCAGCAAATGTGAAACAACCTCAGAGAAACAAACAGAGGTCAAAGTGTGTCACCTCACTCTTATCTCTCCTACAAATGTACACACTGCTGTTTACATGAAGATAGTGTTGATAAGAACATTTGAATATCTTTTGGAAAAAAAAAAAACAATCATATAACGTGTTTGTTCACGACGCTCCGCAGCGCTGTAACCTTCTTGACGAGAGGGTTCGCTTTGTCTGTATTCTCACTCAGTTTCCCCACAGGGAGGTCAGCAGTCAGGCACCTAAAAAGCCATATTTAGGGTCTCGCCCAAGGATACTTCAGCAGCACAGATGTTTGCCGTCTTCAGGTTGAATACGCTAGTCTTCCTACTTACTGCACCCCTCTGCAATCTAAAAATAGTCATATTTGGGTCGACTTCCCCAACCTATGAGGCACATGAGAACAATAAAACATTCCCTAGGAAGTGCTTATTTTATTTGTGGTTTTTTTAGCTACAAAATAGGTCCAAATGAAGGCTAAAGAAAGTATTCTGTAAGTAGGACACAGCGCCATAGAGTTGAAGCTTTACACACACAGTTCTCTAAGGCAGACAGGAGGTGAATGGTCCTGGTTCTGGGAGTAGGGTTGGGTATCATTTGGATTTTAACGATTCCGGTTCTTTAACGATTCTTGATTCGGATTCTTTGAGGGGCGGGTTGAAAACCAGTCCTTCCAGAAAAATGCAAAGTTTTTTTGTGATTGTGGCGGGCAAAAATCCTTGATTATGCGGCACGTTTTCATAAAAAATGCAACGGAATATAATTGACCAACAGACCCTGTTCCTCTGGACGGAGACCAGTGAAGGATATTAGAAGCACTTTTCCGGTGATCTCTTGCTTTACCTCGCAGCCTCCAATTGACAGAGACAACGTAGATGTGACGTGAGCAACCTGTCTGAAAGTTGGAAGTCTTCTGTTAGCTGTGCCAAGAGAAATCTCAATCATTCCCAATCTTACAGAGATGGAGAGCGTAGATATATGTAAGGAGATTACATGGGCACAGGCTAATTATTGCTAACTAAAATGCTAGTTAACATTAGTAATTAAACCTAAACAGCTCATGTAAGTCGAAACTGCCTGCAAGCTTCTCCTGTACTATACGGTAATTCCTCTACTGTGTGACACAATCGTTAGCCTATTTTTAAAAAAACGTCTGCTACGGAGCCATAACGTGAGGTACAAGGTAATGGAGCCTTTTATACATTGTCGTGTTTCTTTGGAAATAAACAATGGACAAATAGTCTTTAAATGCTTCAGATGTAAAGTTATTCACTGTCAAGTGACGTCAAAATGAATTGCTTTTACACAATTCATATTCACAATTGACTTCATACAGTTTATGGAACCTGTAAATGAATGCCATACAGTTTAATTTGGTTGCCGTTATTGAATAATATGACAGCGTTTCCGCTATATACATTTAGCAGCGGCGGCCCGCCGCTATTAAATTATTGCCACCGCTGCTTCAGAATTTGATTAGATGTCATGAAGTCGTAATTACACGACTCTGCAGAGCTGTCTGCTCCACTGGACTCAAGCGACCGGTCAAGGCTTTGTTTTACTCGTGCTACACCATGGCTTGGACCAGGAACTACGCCGCGACCATAAACCTCGCTTCACTCTCTCCCCTTTGAGGGTGAGCAACTGGAACCGTGACAGGACGTCGTCCCTCGCAAGTGACACCAACCAAATAAACAACAGCGCAAGTCCAGCGTTTTCTCCTCAGGCAAAGT
Organism: Perca flavescens; assembly: GCF_004354835.1. Classification (NCBI taxonomy): domain Eukaryota; kingdom Metazoa; phylum Chordata; class Actinopteri; order Perciformes; family Percidae; genus Perca; species Perca flavescens. The sequence continues at coordinate 7,853,436 of NC_041337.1, forward strand.
AACAAACAGCGGCGAAAGCCTCGGCGGCTGATTTGCCATGAAAACTGTGCGAAATATGACAGCTGCAGTAGCTTGGAAAATAGCGTTATGGGCACCAGAGGTGTCAAGTAACGAAGTACAAATACTTCGTTACCTTACTTAAGTAGAAATTTTGGGTATCTATACTTTACTGGAGTAATTATTTTACAGCATACTTTTTACTTCTACTCCTTACATTTTCAAGCAATTATCTGTACTTTCTACTCCTTACATTTTAAAAATAGCCTCGTTACTCATATTTCAGTTCGCTTTGTTTTCATTCCAGCTCGTCAGTCATCGTTCAAAAAACACACACAAAAAAAACTATCCAAATCGCTCCATCCGGAGAGAGTGAATTTGATTGTGGTTGGATGAGAAGTATAAACATAGCTATTCCGACACCCTATTGGTTTGTACGCGATCCATAACACCTGCACAGACCCGGTGCTAATCGCCACCGGTGCCTTAACGACCGTTATCTACCGGACCGAATAGCAACACGGTTTCGGTGCCTTAGGTGCCTGCGCGATGCTCAAAACGGACATTAGAGGGAACTGAACATCGCCGCCGCGGGACGCTAGTCAACACTACAGTTGGAAGCAGGTTAGCCTAGCGTTAGCTAGAAGATGGAGTAAACATGATAAAATGCTGAGCGCTAAACGGTGTAAAAGTGTGTCTATATTTCACTGGAGAGGAGTCTAAGAGCAGACTGTAGCTGCTGAAAAACACAGAAGAGATGTAGCCTACGTGTCACCTTTTGTTTGCAGGTATGATTTTAATATACTGTAACATTATTATAGTCATATGATTTTGTCCCCGCGTTTTAGAGTTAAGCTGTTGTCCTTAATGGCATTTCCCCCCCTTACATCAGGGGTCATGAACGTTTTTTAAACCAAGGACCCCTTAACTTAAAGTGAGATGTAGCAGGGACCCCCAACATATTGTATGAAATTATGTTGCATATTAAACTGGGCCTACAATAACTGTTAGGGTAACCTAAAGCCTTCTTACATACCTTTTTTCATAAGCTATTAAAATATTAATTGTTGGCATGATTTTACAAATCATATTTTAATGTTACATACTGTATGTGACATACTGTATGTGGCATAGTAAATCTAGGATTAACTGTATCTGTGGGCTGATATCTTAGTGACTACCTTACCTATAGGCCAGTAAGCATATAATCAGTGGGAATTTATATTTGCTAATAATATGTTGGAATTATGTTAAGGCATTTTATTTTTATTTTTTTTAAAGACTCAAAAATGTACAATAATTTGGAGGCCCCCCTGCAATGACTCTGAGGACCCCTGGTTGAAGATCTCTGCCTTACATTACTTTTACTTTTATACTTTAAGTAGTTTTGAAACCAGTACTTTTACACTTTTACTTAAGTAAAAAGCTTGAGTTGATACTTCAACTTCTACAAAAGTCTTTTCAAACCCTAGTATCTGTACTTCTACTTGAGTAATGAATGTGAATACTTTTGACACCTCTGATGGGCACTGACTTTAATGAATGTACGGTCTATCAGACCCCAGGTGAGACAAGAAGCTAACATTTATGGCGCACGGCTGACTCTTAGAGCTCGCAACTCTTACTCATCTTGCCCATACTGCCTGAACAAAACCAAATGTATCGCCATGTGTAGTTGGAACCGATAAGCAGAACCGGTTCTTGGCATTTTGGAATCGATTCTAATTTGGAACCGGGTTTTGGTTCCAAACCATATCTGTGTGTGATGTTACCATGTCTAGAGACTGACAGGCAAACTATTAATGAACGACTGAGGGGATGATTACCAAAAGGCAGACGGGAAGAAAGAATTCAGATTCAAGATGCTCCCAGGAAAGGTTCAATTAGAGCCGGACTTTCACTCCAGCGATAACTGTAATTTACTCCAAATTCCATGTCACCCGACTCTTTGCCAGATCCGGGTCACATTAAAATTCAATTAACAATAATGACACATAATCTCGCCATTTCAAATCCACATCACATGTGAGCTTTGAACATTAAAGTCTGATGATATTCTACACTTCTATTATTGTCGTTAAATCCCATGAAAAGATTTAAACCAACAATAAATGCCAGCAAGGACTATCTGTGTATTTGACGCCTGTATTTGTATTTTATTTATTTATTTATCTATCTATCCGGGACAGTGCACATTAATGAACAATCTAACATTTCTGTACAGACTGTAAATGAGCCAGGTTATAGCATAAATGCTAATTTTCACCTGTAGTCCCGAGGCAGGAAAACAACAACATGCAAGATAATGCAAAGCAAAAAAATATGACAATATACAATATCAAACAAGGAACACATTATCACACATTCAGACAGATTAAATTACATCAGTAAAATTAGTCAAAATTATGACATAACTGGGAACTTTTAAGAAACAGTTTAAAGTGCTTTTTAAATGTGCAATAAGTTGGACATTCTCTAATGTTCGTTGGGATGGTGTTCCAGAAATGACCTCCTCTGACAGACAGAACAGTTTGTCCAAAGGTAGTTTTTCTATCTTGGGATCTCTATATCTCCTCTAAATGAGGCTCTGGTACAATAACCTCTGTCAGACCTTGGTTTAATGTATGTAGAAAGCTTAAGGTGGAGCAAGTCCATGAAAAACTTTATAAATTAGACAACTGTTTTTAAAATGAATAAAATTTTCAAAACTGAGCATATTGTATTTTCCCAAAATATTACACTGATGGTATGACAGAGGTTTTTCATCAAGTATTTTTATAGATTGTTTGAATAACATTTCTATGGGTTTTAAAATTGTATTTCCGGCGAGTGACCAGGTTGTGATGCAGTAATCTATATGTGAAAATATCATTGAATGTAAAAACATTTTAGCAGAAGTAATTGTCATTGATGATCTGATTTGTTTAAAGTTTTGTAAATTGAATTTTATTCTATTCGCTGTAAGTTTGATGTGTTTTTTAAATGAAAGTGTTGGGTCCAGTGTGACGCCGAGGTACTTGAACTCCTCAACAATGTCAAGTTCCATTCCCCCCAGGAACACATTGGACCACTCCAGTTTTATCGATTTTTTTGTGAAAATCATAGCAACAGTTTTCTTTTTGTTGGATTCAAGCAGCCAATGCTGTATATTCTCCAGTGCTGATGTAAGGGAGGATGATGCTTCCTGTGTACTTTTAGCAGGTGTAAAAATAACCGCATCATCAGCATACATTTGGAAGTGGACTGTTTGACAAACATTTGGCAAATCATTTGACTACTTCCTCTGTGCCACAGAGCGCCAGTGTTGTTAAAAACACATCAACATCCCCAAATACTCACTAGAGCAGGGGTCACCAACGCAGTGCCCGCGGGCACCAGGTAGCCCCAACCACATGGTAGCCCTCCGCGACCACATGAGTTCCCTCCGCCTGTTCTAAAAATGAAAATTGATATTAACCCACCTTGTTAAGTCATTGTTGATAATTATTGTGAGAAATCATTAACATGACCAGTGTCTTCACATAAATGAGTATCCTTAATCATTAATAATCATATATAACTAAAGGCGAACTGAGCAAATTTGTTATTTCATAAGAGTGTATCAAACTGGTAGCCCTTCGTATGACTCAATACCCATAAAGTAGCTCTCAGTTTCAAAAAGGTTGGTGACCCCACTAGAGGAACAAATGTGGATTAATCCGCTGCGGTTAGTCCCCAACAAATGAGCTACTTACTCCTGTTTGAGTAACGTTTGCTAAAAATTACAGCATCCAACAGTTTTTAAGGATATTTTGCCTTTTTTTTTTAACAATGAAACGAGGGCTAGGGGATATGGCAAAATAATATAAGGTTAAGGACAACCTTTTCACTTGCAAAATGCCTCATATTTTTAGGACTTCTGGGGTGAGCCTGGACCACCTGCAAGGGTGTCATTGTTATGCATATTAAAAAATTACATAGGTTGCCACATATCCCAAACGCTGTAAACTTCGGCAGGTTTATACTGCCCGGGCCCTAAATCGAACTATACATTCTTGACAGATTTTTTAAAGATTAACAGTATGTGTCTGAGTGCCACAGAAGAAAAATACAGAATATCGGCAGACTTCTCCGTTAAGCACCCAGACCTTACCTGGTGATACTCCGACAGGATGCTGTGCATGTCTGCAACATCCTCGCTGGAGATTTGCTTGATGACCAGCGTTCGGTCATAGGAGTTGAGGAGCAGACCCTCCCCCTGGTCGTTTACGCTCCTCATCGGGGGGCTGCGAGTCAATGAAACCTGGAGAACACAGAAGCACACGGCTAAGTGCAGAGATCATCTACCTTTTGATTTAAAACAATTACTTGGAAAGTAATGAGCTCTTCTATACACCTCTTTTGCATTTACAATTGTGCGCCAACAGAGTGACATCACAAGCATACTGAATAGTGCATCACATACCTGATAGTCCAGATCCTCAATACCAAACCGTTCCCTTAGATTTCGGAAGACCTGAGGACAGTACTCTTTGAACTTAAAATGTCCCGGAAGATTTTCTCTGCAAAAGGAGAAGGCGTAGGGAAGTTAGGCGGAGCTGGCCTAACAAACAAACAAACAGATCTTTCACATAGTCGTTGCCAAATTCTTAAAGAACTAAAACATCTGTCAAACTCGAACGTCCAACATAGACCTCAGGGCCGGTATTTACTGTATCAAGCCTAGGGTTGGGTATCGTTTGTTTTTTTTTCAATTCCGGTGCTAAATCGATACTTTTAAAACGGTGCCTGAACCGGTACTTTTCAATAAAGTTAATAAAAAAAAAAAAAGAAGAAAAAAAAAAAAGGGTAGTAAACAACAGTCAGTGACTTGTTTATTGCTAAGGCCATGGTCAAAATTAAAGATTTAATAATAACGTAATAACTATAACAATAACTTATTTCACCAGTAAATTGCTGTTGAACCCCAGATGGGAAAAGGGTATTTTACAATTACTGTCAATGCACCATGAGGCTACCTGTTTTAAGTGAATCTGTGTTGTTTAATTCCGACAATGGCAGCTGCAAGTGAACGCACCGTCTGTGTTGTTTAATTCCGACAACCTGCAAGTGAACGCACCGTCTGTGTTGTTTAATTCTGACCATATAAACATACTGTATATCTATGAATTGAATTACATCCCGCTGTAGAAGTCCTCCACAGTGAAATACAGTCACACTTTACACTGTTTAACGTTAGCTGTCAGCATTTTAACCGTGATTAATCCAGCTGCTAGCTAAAGGTAGGCTAACGTTACATGCTGTCAGGTGTAGTGTAAAGTCAGGCACCGAAATGAGGCACCGAAACTTTCGTTCTTATTCGGTCTCGTTACTACCGTTTACGTTGGCACCGGTTCCCTATTGGCACCGAGTTTCGGTACCCAACCCTAATCACGCCTCTGACAATTACTCACAAGAACACGGCGAAGAATTGACTTAAGAGTAGGGATGCACCGATACTGGTATCGGTCCGATGCCGTGCGCGTGTACTCGTACTTTGTAGTCATGAAATGACTCAGATACTACCTCACCCGAGATCACCTCATAGCAATGTGACAATAACAAGCAGGTATAGGCGACGGAAGAGGAGCAATGCCAGCCATTGTCAGGCGTTAGTAATACTGGGTTTCGACGTCTTCTCAGTGTACCGGAGCCGAGAGCTTCCCAGCCGTCACCACATCACAGAAACACTGTTTCCAAAGCTGCTTCGTGAAAAAGCACACCAGCAGCCTGTTGACCGTCAACTACACCGCTGATATTTGGAGTAGCGGTGTTAGCCCAATGTCTCTCATCAGCTCAATGGGCATAAACATGAAGAAAGCAATATTTCAATCTGCTCTGTCTGCATGCCATTTCTACACAGCGCTCTTTTATGAACCACAGTGCTACTCTGTAAACAGCGTTTTTTTTCAAAAACAGGCTGAAACGAAAGCTCTCAGTGTGTAGTCTAACTGTTATAGTTAGAGCGGGGCAATATATTGATATTATAGCCATATCATGATATGAGACTAGGTATCGTCTTAGATTTTGGATATCGTAATATGGCATTAAGTGTTGTCTTTTCCTGGTTTTAAAGGCTGCATTACCATAAAGTGATGTCATTATATGAACTTACCAGACTGTTGTAACTGTTTTATTATTTGCCTTTGCCCACTTAGTCATTATATCCACATTACTGATGATTATTTATCAAAAATCTCATTGTGTAAATATTTTGTGAAAGCACCAATAGTCAACACTACAATATCGTTGCAGTAGAGGCATTTGGTCAAAAATATCGTGATATTTGATTTTCTCCATAACGCCCAGCCCTAGTTATAGTTTGCCAAAAGTCTTTCAATTTGGACAACATCTTGTTAACTCAGCTGCTGGTGTTAATAAACCATCTTCTCCGCTGGATCAGTCAAATCCACATGGGTACTTAATATGCACGTAGATGACATCATCGGACTTTGCGTTCTTCATTCTTTCTAAACTTCACTCAGTATTTTGATATTAGGAATTATAGGATTTATTTTACCGACACTAGCCCGGGGAAATGTCCAGGCGCTGAGCTTTGAATAGAGAAAAAGGCATGGTACTTTGAAAATACTGCTTCGTTCTAATTCACAACAACATCAAAGAAGGCCAAAATCATCTGGGTGTCTGAAAACACCCTCGGACCCCAGAGGGATTATTAAGTACTCGTATCGGTACTCGGTGCCCAAAATGTAAGTACTTGACACACATTTGACTATAAGGAATTTTCAACAGAATACATTATGATATACACATTTGAAATGAAAGACAAACACGTTTTCCACCCACGTGCTGTTAACTGACCTGCCTATATATAGCCTAGATTTTATGATATTTTATGCCTGCTCTGTCCAAACAATACCGTTTTATGTAACTAGTCGTCGTTCAACATTTCAAAGACATTGTTCCTCTTCTGAAAGTTCTGCGCAGGTCTCTGTCTCCTCAGTGCCATCACAAGCCCATACTGGCAACTCCTAACCACCGGAGAGACCTCTGGAGCTGTCTTACATAACTGGGAGAGTAAGAGTGATTCTTAGCTTTAAGAAGTTTGATAACTTGCTCTGATACTTAAGTTTGAAAGTAGGAGTAAATTTCATGAATTCTCAGCACTTAAGACTAAAATGGCACTTTGAGGAGCTTGCTAAATACGGGCCCAGGACTTTATCATTCGTCACAAGACCAAGTGTCTGGTTTCAATTATTTTAAGTCTAATTTATTTGCATTCCGACCAATCCTGGTTTACTTTGCCCTGCACTTGTTTCTGTGTCTTACTTGTTGAAGAGGTGGTTGTTGACTTTGATTTTAGTGTTGGCTTTAAAGTCATCCGGCAGCAGCATGACCGGAACCGGTACCTGGTTGAGATCATTGATCTGAAAGAAAGAACACAATTGCTAAAAGACAATCATCATTTTAGAGTGTCTAAAATAGGACTGCAACAAACATTTATTTTCATCATCAACTAGTCTGACGACTGCCGTAGAGCCGAAAACGATTATTTTTGACCAATCGTTTTGATAATCTATTAACTATTTTTGATCATCAATCATTCATTCATCTATTCTCTCGTCTCAGATTTTCTCTTTTCTCATTTAATATAACTGTAAACTGAATATTTAAGGGGTTTAAACTGTAGATCGGTCAAATCGAGCAATAAGAAGATGTCACATTGGGCTTTGGGAACTAGTGACGGGCATTTTTCACTGTTTTATAGACTGTTCAAGAATTAAAATAATCTTTAGTTGCAACCCCAATCTGCCAACTGATTGGTCTCTGACATCAGAAAACAATGAAGAAAAAAAAAAATGAAAAAAATAAAAAACTTCCTAGTGCCCACAGTGATGTTGCCAAACCAATTTTGTTTTTACTATTTTTATTTACTATGATGTCAGAAAAGAAAATGCAAACCGAGACTACAAATACAACGCCATTCACCCCTGACCACCGCAACACCAGATTGAAGAAGTACTCCGATCATTTACTGAAGTAAAAGTACCAAAAACCACACTGTAGAAATACTCTGTTACAAGTCCTGCCTTCAAAATCTAACTAAAAGAACATTAGCATAAAAAAATATACTTGAAGTACCAAAAGTAAAAGTAGTCATTATTCATAATGACCCATTTCAGAATAATGTACATCATATCACTGGATTTTAAATATGTATGAATTAATGTGTCCTTAAAAAGGTGGAGCAAATGTCAACTTGTATACTGCCGGGTAGCCTAATCATAATAAAACATTGTAATGTATTAGTTCACTGATATTTTGTATTACTAATCTGATTCTATGAAGTAACTGAGAAGTAATGTTAAATACATTTAGTGGAGTGAACAGTACAGTACTGGCTTCCAAAATGTAGTAGAGTAGAAGTATAAAGTAGGATCAAATGGAAGTACCTGGATAAACCTAGGCAGTTACATTCCACCACTGAACTTGTTATTCTGCATTCTTTCTCCTATCAGATTCAATGCAGTGCTAAGGTATTAGTGCTCCTGTACTTGTTTTACCATGGCTCCTACTGTATTTTGATAGTCTGTTACCAAAGTTCATAATATTTTAATAGCATTTTAATAGCTCCTAACAACAATTTTGACCCCATAACCATATACGTTGATAGCTGTTTAAGAGAGAAACCGGTGTCCAGGTGTGTATACGTCTATATGTAGATCCGGAGAACACCACAGTGTCGACATTTATTCAAAGCCTCGGTGTTTTTGATGCTCTTCTTTGTGTCACATTCTAGAATCTGACGGATAACAGATTTCGGTGCAACACCACCAGCCGGCTCACTTGCTAACTGCTAACTAAAAGCTACATTTTAAGATACATTAGCATCGTTAGCTTCCAGTGACTCACCGAGTGATTGACGCCCCACATGAAGACGCTCATGACGGGGTCGCTGGCTCGAAACACCTTCACCTTCTGCTGCACGAAATGTTTCTTTTTCGTTTTAGTCTTCGGAGCCAGGACCACCATCGGACTGGAAGCGGCCCCGGAGTTACCGAGGGCAGCCATGACCACAAACGGGCTTCTCCTCGTCCCTTGGTGCAGGCGTTGACACTTCTTCCTGATGGCTGAACTAGCTAACGTCTCACTCGCTGCTCCTCCCCGGCTCTCTTACACACCGACACGGTGACGACAACCAAAGGTCACCTGTCGAGCTCCGGTTCTCTTACGCTGATGCTATTTTTCTAACGCACAATTTAACGTTTGAACCTGAGTGATGAATCATTACTTAAATTCATTAATGCGTGACTACATATTCCTAAACAATCGCTGACAAGTACACCACCGCCCCCTCGAGCCCACCTATGTTATTATCAACCACGTGGTGAGTTTCTGATTGACAGGTGGAAGGACCAGTAAAATCTATACAATGGCGTCAGGTGACCCCCAGATGGGCGGGTACAGAGATGTTACATGGTGCGTTCATGTTAAGGTCGACGGTCGGAGTTATCTATGGCTAGCCGTTTTAACATTACAGTTTATCTCTGTCGTCTATTAAACATAAACATATGAACATTTGGTCTGTTCTTCACATGACTATAATCATTTATCATTGCCTTGGCACAAAATGTATTGAGTAAGCCTTGCAGATCAAAATAGTTAGCATTCAGTTGCTATGGAATCATATTACCCTCAAATGCAACTATACACATGTTCATTGTGTAAATCCCTATATGCTAAATAGAGCAACCAACAATCACTATAACATACTGTATATTAGATACATGATAATTATATGGTATTGTTGTAAAAGTTGTCTGTGGCTGCTTCATTCCAAAAGATTTTCCCTCGTTGCATTGCAAGGTAGGATATCGGGTGTGATGTCAATAAAATGTTGAGGCCAGACAGAGATGAGAGATTGGATGACCCTTGAGGTTGATACATTTGCAACATATTTTCTTTTTTCTTGCACATTTTTTACAGTATTTCCTGATAATTTGGCTGTTGTATATCTTTTTTTCTGTACAAGCTTTCTTTATGTTTTCACAGTTGGCTGGTGTGTGTGCATACAATGAGGAAGTATAGTGTGTGAGATAGATAGAAGTATAGATAGATAGATAGTATAGTGTCTAGATAGGCCTGCTGTTTTTATATGTGTGCTGATTACTACTTCAATTCGTTGTGCAATGACAATGAAGGAATTCTATCTATCTTCCTAGGACAAATTACGTCAATTTTGCAATTCATGTGTAACGGGGCTTTTAATTTCAGATATCTACAATTGTATTTTTGATATCCACATGTCTGCATTAGAATTCTTACAGGGAAAAACTCCCATTTCAGATATGTACAATCCAATTGTTAGTCATAATTTTAATTTCAGATATCCAAAATGTGTGGATATCTGCATTTTACTAATCACAATGACAATTGTGGATATCCTTAATGACATTTTCACTAGTCCAAATGTGTTTTTGGATATTCATTCATTCATTCATATCACTTACCGATACACTGATGACTTTAAACTTACTCAATGATCTTTTAGACAAAGTAAGTGGGCTGTTAAGTTAACTAATCTGAGTGAAACCCTAACCTTTAACCCTAAAGGAGGTTTATGATTTTGAACAGAGGGAGGCAGGCTCTGTAGCCTACTTAAAGGTGCCGTAGGTAGGATTGCGAAGATCCAGGACTTAGCCAACATTTTTTAACATCGACAACTTCTCAGTCCCTCCCCCCTTTCTGCTAAAGGCCAAAAAGGTCAGGGGGGCCTGATTGGTGGATCTGAACAGGGAGCGGTGGATTTTTGCAAATCACACTACAGGCTATAGGTGGTGCCAGAGGAGCCAGATTTTTTTTTAAATCACCTACTTCATGTAGTTCTACTCGAACGTAGGGTCAGTTTCAGCAAATATGACAGAAAGTTACCGTGGTTCATGAGCATTGGAAAAACATTTTTCCCAGCGAAAACGTCATCATTCACGTCACTCCATGTGGGAATCAGAGGTGGGAAACTGGAGCTAGAGTTTGCCAACCGAGTTTCCCAGTTGGTGACGCGTTGATGACAACTGACGTTTGATGGAGGCGACTTGGTTCACTGAAAATATTTCACTGACAATAAACTGTTGCAATAACAGGTTTCAAATTATTCATAAATAGGCCCATGTATAAAAAAACAACAACACCTTATCCGTGTCTTTTCCCGTTGGTTGTCCTGCAGATAACACAAACACACACCTGTCCATGTGCTGTTTGTATGCTCACATAAGAAAACAGCAGCACGTCTTTTGTTATTGTGGCCTCCATGTTTTCACACACCTGATGCTCTAGGCTCTGGCCAACCATCGGTGGCAGTCATGCAACAAGTTGTTATGCCAAACGGCGATATAACAGAAGAAGAAGAACACGCATCCTGACCATGTGAACGCCATGAACGCTGGCAGTCAGAAAAACAACGTAATCATGGTGGCGGTCCCTGATATTCCCAGGTGGCATGAACGCACCATAAGTTTTATAAGTCTTACCTACTGCTGCTGCACCTTTAGATAGATAGATAGATATATAGATAGATAGATAGATTGATAGATAGCTTACAGTCTTTATCTTTCTATCTATCTATTTGTCTATCTATCTTTGTTGGTTCAAACCATGCAAGATTATTATGACTGTGTGCCTTAGCTACTTAGCTAGAGGAACCCAGATGTATGCAGATGTATGACACAGCAGCTTTCATTATGGATGCCCAAAGAGATGTGTAACCTCTAGGGGGCGGTAAGATCCCAAAACAAATCACAACATCATGCTTCGAGGGACAAACGTGCACATCTGACAGAAACAGAGCTGCCCACAGTTTAATATGTAACACTATTGTTTTCAGTTTTGTCATTAAAGCGGGCTACAGCAATGTTATATTGAACTTTCATAAAGATGGTGGACTTGGTGGACAAATTTGTGCTGCAGAGTTTGAGATATCCAAACTTTTAGTCCCTAATAAAGCTCTAAAAACACCTCATCTATAATTTCACATTATGCAATTAGAGAGGGTCTTTCATTAGACCTTCCCTGACTGGTAAAGACTGGTAAAGGATTTCCAAACAGGACTGAGTTTGTAACACAGACTTTCGGTTAAAAATTCCTAGTCTCCAAGCCCAGCCTTGATGACATCATATGACACCATCTGGGTTAAGGTTATCACACACCTGCTTTCTCGGGCAGAGTAGGACCTACCTGATCTTCATGCGTAAACTTGGTGGAGTGACCCTTTAATGCTCCAATGGCAGAGCTTTCACGTCACCAGGAGTCTTTGATTTAGTATTAATATAAGAAATATAAAAGCTTTAGTGATATTCAGCATGCTATTAAAGTATTAGCATATTGTTAGCAGCTCTACTTACTTTATTCTGCTATACATTTCACATTCATTTCATAAATAAGTAGTAGTTTAAGCACCTGTCTCTATGAGCTCCCGGTGGGTGAAGATATTCAGATGGGGGCGGCGATGTATTTTAAAGGTCCCATGAAATTGTTGCTCTTGCGATGCTTTTATATAGACCTTAGTGGTCCCCTAATACTGTATCTGAAGTCTCTTTTATATAGACCTTAGTGGTCCCCTAATACTGTATCTGAAGTCTCTTTTATATAGACCTTAGTGGTCCCCTAATACTGTATCTGAAGTCTCTTTTATATAGACCTTAGTGGTCCCCTAATACTGTATCTGAAGTCTCTTTTATATAGGCCTTAGTGGTCCCCTAATACTGTATCTGAAGTCTCTTTTATATAGACCTTAGTGGTCCCCTAATACTGTATCTGAAGTCTCTTTTATATAGACCTTAGTGGTCCCCTAATACTGTATCTGAAGTCTCTTTTATATAGACCTTAGTGGTCCCCTAATACTGTATCTGAAGTCTCTTTTCTTGGTGCAGAATTACAGCCACTAGAGCCAGTCCCTAGAATTCCTTAGAATGTGCCATTTTTTATATAGGCCTTAGTGGTTCACAATGAGCAGAAACCCAAATGTAAGATAGGCTACCTAAATATGAAATGCAAGAGATATCCCTTCTAAGTTACTATTTTTCTGTTTCTAGTTCCTAGTTTTCTATTTGAATGTATGGAAATATGTTTCATCTTGTATTCCAAATTGAAGGCCTGTCATTCTATTGCGTTAGAAGTTCCATTTTCCCAATATGCTATGAACGCAGCACTGTTTCTCATATACTGTGCATACATTTTCTCTTTGTGAAAATCTGTTTTTTGTTTCCCTTTGGCCAAATCTGACACATTAACATCATATTGATGTTTTTTTTTTGTATGTGTCATAGACATATTTTGAAGTAATTGTCAGTTGCCAATTATCAGCTTTAACATCTGGACATTTTCTGAACTATGACCCAGAGAACTGAGTCACTCCAATCTATCTGCATGCAAGACTCTTGATTTAAATGTTTCATTTTAAATAGAAATGTGCTTTTACTGTGTCTTTACTCACATCCTAATTTGACTATTTTTAAATGTAATCATACAGAATAGTAGGTGGTTGTATTGTGCTTGACAGGCTTCATCTCATGCTCAATGCACAGAAAAGAATCTCCAAGAATAGCAAACCACCCTAGATAGAGAAGTAGGACGTGTGGTGGTGTGATTCTACAAAGGATAATGCTTCCTCCCTTCGTTTTCTGCAAGGCCTTCATTCCATATTACGCAGGGACAAATGGGATATTCTATGCTGTTACCTTGGAAACAGGCATGTATCTGGTCCCTGCGTTGCAGAGCAGGAGAAAAGCATCCTTTATGTGCCTATAATGGCAGAAAAGCAGCATGGCTCTAATGTGCTCTAATGTGTCATTACTGTTACACTGCTGGCGACTGGTTACTGTGACCACAGAGGGGATTCTCAGAGGGAACGTGTACTTGCATGAAGCCTCAAACGGAATCAGCGGAACACAGTAACCTGTTCCTGTGCTGGCTGGTGGGGATTCAGAGGAGACCCTCAGTACAGCAGCCAAGGCTTCAGGAGGGTGACTGTGCAGAAGTCTCTGTAATTGTTAACGGGGTCAGACAACCGAATTAGTGTCACACTTGATCATCTTCGTCACTATTATCCCCATCCTGGCTGAACAGTTGAGCACACTTTTTCTTCTAAATATTTACGATTTGTTCTAGATGACTCTCTTTGACTCAGGCTCCATGTTCAGAAGCCTGTGAAAACACGGCCCGCTTCTCTGAGGCCTGGACCGAGAGCGCTCCCTCCTGCGGGGATCCACTGGGGGCAGACCTCACGATTTGTGAAATTTGGTCTCTCGCTCTGTGAATTCAGATCATTGCTGCAGAAACAGTGAACTCTCTACTCTGGCTGCTGGTGTTTCTATGTGTTAGTCTCAATAGGTTATTGTTTTAGATTGGCCTTCTTAACCACACTAGCAGCATGGATCTAACCATGGCAATAACTGTCTGTCTGTCTGTTTGTCTGTCAGTCAGTCAGTCAGTCTGTCTGTCTGTCTGTTGGTCTTACTGTCTGTCTGTCTGTCTGTCTGTCTCACTCTGTCATTCAGTCTGTCAGTCAGTCTGTCTGTCTGTCTTATGCTATGTTTGTCTGTCTGTCAGTCTGTCTGTCTGTCTCTCTGTCAGTAAGTCAATCAGTCTGTTTGTCTGTCTGTCTTACTGTCTGTCTGTCTGTCTCACTCTCTGTCTCACTCTCTGTCAATTAGTCAGTCAGTCAGTCAGTCAGTCAGTAAATCAGTCTGTCTCTCTGTCTTACTTTATGTCTGTCTGTCTGTCTGTCTGCTTGTCTGTCTGTCTGTCTGTCTGTCTGTCTGTCTTACTCTGTCTGTCTGCCAGTTAACAACTATGAGATTCCTTTGAATTGAATGGTGTTAAATAAAAGTAGTGGAGTAAAAAGTACAATATTTCCTTCAGAAATGTATTGCAGTAGAGGAATAGCAGCATAAAATGAAAGTACAAGAACCTCAAAGTTGTACTAACGTAAATGTGTTTCTACCACTGGATTTGTGGTATATTTGGGGTTACCTACAGTATGTTTATGTTTAGGTACACATAGGTGTACATTCCTGGTTAAATAAAGGTAAAAAAAAAATTCTGTGTCACCGTCACAATCATCATTCTCATCTTCCTCTCCTTATCATCATCAACAGCAGCGTCATTCGGAGTCATCACAAATACCATAATCTAACTGCATTTCACACAAAAGAACACAACCGACAGCCATCTTTATATTAATATATGTTTAATTCTTCTCCATTTTTCTTATCATTATGTTTTATTTTCATATTTGCAAATCTTACAGGTCCTTTGTGCATGGACCTTTCATCACAGCACACACATTGGCACAACAAGATTGTTCAGAAATAGATAAATTCTAATCACACTTTAATAGCACACAATTTCATGACTTTTGCAAGGACTTGGGAAAGACATAACAATAACAAATTTGATCATTTTTTTTCCCCCTCTACTGAAATCTGAGTTTGTAGTATGATGTGCCAAAAATAAAACATAATAGTAACATGGACATTCTCAATTCTCAAATAAACAAAGCATAAATAAAAAAAGGAAATTAAAAACATGAGATAGAACCATAAGATGTGCAGCAGTTAAATAGAGCTCTGATGAATGTGATGAGTTGGTTTTTTTTTCCATAAAAGGTGCCTTTAAAGCACAACACTTCCCCTACCATGAAATAAAATAATCTCTGTCTTTAAATAAGAAACTGCTGACAATATAAAAATACATGGCATTGTACTGTAGTTCATTAAATAAACCAGCAATTCATATATAAAATATTATATTGACGTGTATAAAAATATGCCTTACAACTTTTTGAAAAGGGTAACAGCCGTAAGCTTTTTGTCTGCCACTTCAGAACACACAGTCGACCACAAAATTCCAACATATGTACAAACAATCAACTAATAAGCAGTCAGAACGCCATTTTTGACAAATAAAATCAACAGAAGCATCCAGGGCTATTTTTTTTTTTTCTGACTTGACTTATACATAAGATACTGTAAGATTCAAGCAGTACTTGATGGAAAACACAGACTCAAAAAAAATAAATTAATAGAAATAAGAAATATTCTGTCAATTTAGGTGCGTCGATATCAGTGTATCTTTGGAGAGAGGGAGAGAGGACGGTGAGGGAGACACGTTTTTCAAACACTTGTGTGTCACGTCACCTGCGTTAACAGTATTTCAGCCCACTGAGATCAGAACAAACACAGGCAGTGTCAGCTATCCTAAAAGTAAAAAGGGAAATCAAAATCTACCAGAAAGCCAGGACAAGAGCCGGGGAATATAGAGACCGTTCGGAGTAATACCGCTTTGGATCACTGAGGCAGTTCACGGAGCGTTAATGTGAGCATGCAGCATGTCGCCCGGACGACGCAGAGGATGTTGCTGCAACTGTCGAACATTCAGGCAGATGTTGTTGGTGTTGTCGTTGTCGTCGCCGCTGCTGCTGCTGCTGCTGCTGGACTGTGAGAGAGTGTGTGAGTGTGTCTTGCTTCTAGAGAGGACATGAACGTTAACTGGTGTGTATTTTCCATAGGAAGTGGTTTATCCCTGCTACCTCCTGTCCAGGCAGTGTCTAGCACATGCTAAAGCCACCCCCCCTCTCCCTGTGCTCCTGCTCCTCCACCACCACCACCACCACTATACCACCACCTCCTCCTCTTCTTCCTCCTCCTCCTCCTCCTCCTCCTCCACCTTCTCCTCTTCCTCCGGGCTCAGAGCAATAGGACGGACTCATCCCTCACTCTCCGTCGCATGGTAAAGTGCCATCCTCGCCGGCGCGCGCGGGCACGGCCGCGCCGAGTTCATCCACGCACCAGCAGTTGCCGCGCTGCATCCCCTTGGAGGAGCGGCACTGTGCGAGATTAAAAGACAGAGAGGGAGATTTTGAAAAAAAGGGGGGGAAAGGAGGGTGGAGATTGAGTGGGAAAGGTGGCGAGAGAGGAAGAGAGAGAGAGAGAGAGAGAGAGAGATAAAATGACATGTCATCATAGCGCAGTACTGATTCTCTGAGCTCACAGCTGAGATGCTCAGAGAGAGAGAGGGAGAGAGAGAGAGAGAGAGAGAGTGGGAGAGAGGGAAGTGTCAGTTATTCTCAGCCCCTGTGGTCACAGACAAATCTCCGGATGCACTGAAACAGAAAGCTGCAGTGGAGCGCAGCTCGCAGTGATACAAAACGGTAACGCCAAGTCAGTGCAGCAAAGAGCCATTCTCTCACGTCACACAAGAAGGCAATAAAAGTTCCCGGCCGTCACACATGTTTACGTGACGTTTCGGGCGACTGTAACACCCTACCTGCTTTTTCCTGTAGAAGCCACGAGTGTCACAGTTGGGTATGTAGATGTCGCGGTCCGACTGGAAGATCGTCAGCTCGAGACCCCTCAGGACGCTATTGAGCAGCTTGCGGCAGGGGGCCTGAAAACAGCAAAGCAGAGTGTGACTTTAAACATCACCAGAGGCGAAAGCTAGAGAGACCTGTCTTTGGAGTGGCAGTGCCAAGTCTCCCCAGTCAGGGTGACTGTGTTGGCAGAGATTCCTCTTTGATCACAACACATGTCGACGGAAATCACAAAGGATAGGCTACAGGGATGCAGCATCAGAGCCAGAAGCAGAGAATGTGTATATTTATATCAGATGTCACATATTGTATAGCATTATATAACCATATTGTTACACAATGCTTTGGCTTTTCAGGTCACTGAATGGTTCTGAAGTGACTGTGCCTTTTCTTGTCACTTTGTGAAAGGGATCTGTGTCGTCTTCGTCAATTATGCGACTGAACTACTCATATTAGTTCGAAATTGCTGCAGATCACCGAGCTCGCAAAGTGAGAAAATCGGTGGCGGCGGCGGCAGCGGCCCGACTTGAAACTTTCCTGATTCCCATCATGCTCAATTAGTTCTGCCGCATAGCAGCACACACATCATGCACCATAATGCATGGCTTCAGGGCAGTGTGTGTACATGCCACTGCAACACCCCAAACAGCAGAGAATCTGTGGTAATAACTCTATATAATGCAATGCAGCTGGATGTACAACCCTCTCCATCACATCATACAATCTTGTTTCATAAAATGCTATACTACATCTCAGATTTTTTGATCTTTATTATTTAGGTGACGCTTCATCAGCTTCACTTATTGTAAATTAAGAGCATGAACTTACTTTTTCAATGTCACCACCGTGTGAGGGATGGGGACCTGAGAGGGAACGACACAATGGCATGAGAATGTGACATTAAACCGTCGTAGCTTTTAACATCAAAACCACATTTTACAATATAAGCTGCATACATAATATATATAATAAAAAAAACATTACTGAGCAACCACTCAGGTGGGATCTAGAATAGAATAGACTAGTCTTTATTGTCACTGTACAACGAAATTGAATGGGGTGGTCATTCAGCGAGAGACCTAATTTCCATCAGTTTCCTTTCCGGATAGTTAATCGCAGTATCTCAGTTTGAACAGTAGATGGAGATCACTGCAATAAAAAGTGGCTTGATCGGGATGTAGGTGACACTGTGACAGTTTCACATTCATTCTCAATTCTCTACAGAGAGGCTGACTTGTAGGACACATCATTGCCATGCACCCTGTCATTCAGATAGATGAAACGCATTACACTGTTAGATTTGTGCATAAATGCAGGGATATGCATCTTCACTTATACACCCCTAAGACTAAATAAAAGGTCTTTGTTTGTTTTTTTGTGTGTGATTTGCCATCATTTCTGATTAACAATTATTACAGTCCTTTTACAAATAGGACTGTAATAACAATGACAGCTGAGCAGCATTGAGGTCTGCAAATGCATCTGTGGTGCACACATGCATCCAGGCTTAAATGTCACACACTAATTGGCCTTTCTTTTTGTTGGTGAGTGACACAGCATCACATGCAATTCACAGCAACACAGGAGACACACTGTAAATACAATGGTATGTGGTGGCTGTGCCACTGCACTTGTCTAGCCTACCTGCAGTGTCCATGCATGCATCTGTGTGCATCTGTGGGTTAATGCCTGTACGTGTGCATATGTGATTTCATGCACGTGTGTGTGTGTTTGCGTGTGTGTGTGTGTACAGTATCTTACCTGTGGGGTGGGGCGTCTCAGTGGGACTAGTCCTGCTGTGCTTGGCGCAAATGCCCCTTCCCTGCAACAGAGCCTGAAGGGGGCTGTGCTCCCTCGGTGGGGGAACACAGCGGAGCCCCTTGGCACAGCTCAAGGTGTACACACCACAGGGCTCTCCCTGGGCCAACACTGACGTGCTGCCAGCAACATTATGGTCCCTGGGGGGGCGACCTGCCCCCAGTGGATCCCTGCAGGAGGGACAGATCTTGAAGGGGCCCAAGCGGTTTGCCCCGGTCCATGATCCGCAGTGAGCAATCAGCAACAAAACAACGGTTGTTAAGTTAGAAAGGATAGGCATTTTCTGTCCAGGTCACAGGTTCTCCACTCTGTCACTCTCTGTCACTTAAATGTGGCTGATGCTATTTCTGGATGTATATTTCTCCCTTACTCTCTTTCCCTTTCTCTCCCCTTTCCTCAGTCTTCTTGCCGTTTCTATACAGTAGCTTTCCTTGGTGCTTTGCCGGTTGAGTCCCCTGCAGTGCCAGAGGAGACAAATGGAGATCGAGAGAGACACAGCAAAGCACCAGCTTTTAAAGATCTGAAAGGCGGTGATAGAGAGTGAGTGAGTGAGAGAGAGAGAGAAAGAGAGAGAGAGAGAGAGAGAGAGAGAGAGAGAGAGAGAGAGAGAGAGAGAGAGAGAGAGAGAGAGAGAGAGAGAGAACACAGTTATGACACCTTCAGGGGCTGGGACTCGGAGAAAGAGAGAGAAAGGGAGACAAGAGAGAGAGAGAGAGAGAGAGAGAGAGAGAGGGAGGTGGCAGGGAGCGAGAGAGCAAGTGGGGGGTGGATTATGTTCCTTTCAGAAATTATCAAAATCTCTCCACCCTTTCCTGTTCTATACTAACACATACATCCAGTCCTTCTTCCACTCATGCTCCACATTACAAATGCGCAGTCATGTTCGGCTTTTTTGCACTTTCTTTCTTATGTCAGAGACCTTTCTGGAATAACATTTGCCATGGTAACAAATACAAATGTATATGTGCCTCCATAATCCTCACCACTGCAATGCCATTTGCTACAATAGATGCTAAGCTGTGTGGATTCTCCTGCTTGGATCCTGTAGAGAATATTTTCTGGACAAACATGTAACAGCTAAGTTCCGCACCTGAGATACTCTTTAATTTTGTCAAATTACAGAAACACATCAAAGTTTAGAGAATTTTGAATTAATGAGTTGTATGGTAAATAAATAAGTAAGTAAAGAACCAAAGTCAGTGACCTCCTGAATGTATATGTTAAAATAGAAGTGGGACAATGTATGTAGCACACACTAACTGAAACTGTGCTTCAGCATAATCAAACCACTGCTGAGTCAGACATGTAATGCATTGCCTCGGCAAAGAAGACTAATTCAGTCTTTAAAAAGCAACTTAACTCCTAGAGAACATTTCAGCAGCTATCCGATATTAACTGACTTCATGGACCATATTACATGTTGGAGTGTGAGGGCAGTGAAGGATTTTGCTCACCAGTTGTTTGAATTGGAAGAGTAATCATCTGGATAATTGGTAGGAGGAGGAGGAGGAGGTGGAGAGCTCACTTTTGCAGGAATGCACATCAACCGGCCCGAGCCAAACTGCTAATAATGCAATCCATTGCTCCACTCAGCCAGGTAGGATTCTCTACACAGGTGGCATCTTCAAATGATCACTACTTTTTTACAAAAAGTTACTTTGCAACTACTTCAGTTAGGATACTCTAGTAGCCTGTGAAGTGGCTACAGATGCCTCCAATCTCCAATTTTGGGTAGTTTATAAAGCCTGTCATTTTATGTAAGCCTTTTAGTAATTCGTTGAGAAAATGTAGCTGAAAAAGTTTTCTATTATAACCTCAGATTTAAGGCATCAGCAACTCCATTCCAACTCCAAAATATTAAGAATTGTTCCGAGTAAAGATATTTTATCCACACAGCACATTATGGCACTGTAGGAATATATATGAGAAGAGAAATTGAAAGCAATGTCAAGGATCTGCGCATGAAGATCATTAGAAGAGAAGAGGAATTCCTGTCTTATCTGAAGTTTCATGGCCTCCTGTATTATCTGACCTTGCCTTGCTGCCGTGGGCGCGTTCTGTGGACAGATGCAACGTGAACATGATACCAAAATAACAAATGACAGCATAACCAGAATTCGGATATTAATAAAACAACGCTGACCTGTAATGGTATCTCGCTACCTTTAAAATAAGCCGGACATTTAGGTACACATAAAATGTGCTGTGTGCAGTTTGCCTGGTATTGGGTCATTTGCTGCAGCAGTAGTACAGACATGACAGGGCACACACACACACACACACACACACACACACACACACACAGACATACAGAATGGCCTGTACTTCCCACTGGATTGCAGGGCTACATGAGGCCAAAATCTGCCATGCCATCATCGTGCCTGTTGTTCTGATAAATCTTGGCAAGGAAGGCAAAAATCACCTGCCGTCTTGTGTTCCCATCAGTTTGCAAGCTAGTCTGTTTCCACATATCAGGAGAATGTTCCACGACACACGCCAGACCAACGGGGGCTCTCTTTTCCACACTGCCCTTGGGTCATTTTTCCTCCTCCAGCCACACAGTTTCTTCCTCCTCTCTGCTTCCCTATCTCAGGTCTATCCCAGCTGGCTCTGAATGTCTCTCTGCTGCCACTTCAACATAGAAAACGATAGCAACCACAATCCATACAAAATATGTTAAGCTGTTCATATTTTAGTTTAGGATCATGAAAACAGTGGTTGAATGTAACTAAGTACATCTACTCAAGTACTGTACTTACAATTGTATGGTACTTGTGCACTTAAATATTTCCATGTTATGCTACTTTATAGTTCCATGTGGTGGGTAGATATGGCAAATTGGATCCAAAATAGGAAACAGACACACACACACACACACACGCACACACGCACACACGCACGCACGCACGCACACACGCGCGCACGCATCCGAGAGACAGGATTGGCTGAAAGCTTGTCACCATTTCTCAAAACTCGATGGATTGGCTACTTCAGTAACGAGGGTGTGATGTCAATGGGAAGCGCCGAACTCTAGTTGCCAAAGTTTTAATGACAAGCTATGGATAAAAAAAGTGAGTTTCTGTCGTATTAGCCGCCTAGATAACAGGTAAGCGATCGACTAATCGATAGTGACCTATAATACATTGTTGTTCTGCGCTCCACTTTTAGGAACAGCCACCCTCTTTGCTAAGCACCGAACCTCATTTTCAAAGCAAATTGCTAGCACGTTAGCCGCTAATGTTGCTAACCCATATAGCTTTGCGACTGAATTGACCCCTGGTCACCAACTGACATATGGATAATTGACGTTACATTTGAATTTATCTTCAAACTAACATGAAGCTGTTAACCATTTTCAGTTTAAACGGCACCAGTTACCTGTCCGAACATTCATGCTAGCTTTAGTTAGCTTCGTCGTTAGCACGGTTTGTAGCTTCCAAAGCTTGGCAGCGTTAGATGTAAACATTGGCACGCCCACCTTCGCCTCGTTGCGGCAGTTTCACGTCTTTTGTTTTAATATTGGTTTCATGTATTCCTTTAAATCACTTGGAAAATATCTAAATCAGGTGTTAAGAGAAAGTGTTACGCAGTGTGGAAGTTTGACGTGTTTGCTTTGCCCTAACGACATCATCCAACGTCACTGAACGACATCCCAAACCAATGGCATTACATTATCTAGTATCAGGATCAGCTTTATGGCCAAGTTACAAATTAGCAAAACAGAAACTCAACTTTACCATCTTTTTGTCTGAATTGGACTGCACAAAACTGTAAAACTAGAGCTACCGTATATGTAGTCGAATTTATCTATAATCCCCCCGCCCCCCCTCCATAGCATCCATACAACCACACTCTGTGTTTGGAATAAAAAAATATGTTGTTAGTTTTGTTTTTAAAATCAGAATCAGCTTTAATGGCCAAGTATGTGTGAACACATACAAGGGATGTGACTGTGGCTTTCTGTTGCTCTCAAAGTACATACAAAGAAATAGAAAGAATTCGGCTAAAAACAAGGACAACAAAGCTGAACAAGGTAAATATAAACATTTGACTAATATGTGCAGTTATACGTTTGTATATAAGAAAGTGTGTATATACACTCTACATATGCATACGTATGCTCTATGAGGATTGTAAACTGTAATACAATAGGGCATTGCAAAAGTGCAAATGATAGAATAAATCAAGAATTATTAGTATAGCAGCTTATATATCTGAGGTAGCCGGATATGACAGTATATACAGTGTATATTACAATGTACATTACAGTTGTGTATATGACAATGTGTTCATTACAATCAGTGCATAGAAAATGTATTTATTACAACAGCATCATCAATGTGTGTGTGTGTGAAAGAGAGAGTGTTTGTGTTTGGATGGCTGGTCTCATGTTTCTCCGTGCAAATGCATGATTCATTGGCACATGAGACAATTAGGCGAAAGTCTTATCGCTGCAAGGAAAATACAGCAAAGAATAAGGTCACATTTAATTACGTCACATGGGGGGTTATATAAACATGTGGAGCTGATATGTTCATTATCTAAACTGTGTCTCAAGAAAAAATGAGGGTAATGGTGGTGTACAAAAGAACAGTAAACCTCTAGAGAGAGATAATATGGAAGCTTGTTGTATGTCTTCATAACAGAAACTGGCACAGGAACTCACTCATTGTAACAACTTATTTTATCATTGTATTATGTTTATAGAGGTTGTAGGCTAATGCTAGAATGGTTTGTATATCTGTTTTGTTCCAGATTTATTCACATATGAACTTGCACACACTTAATTATGTAAACTGAAATACATTAGTAAATAAATCTAATATCACGATATTCTTGACCAAATAGATAGATGTCGATATTGCGACGATACTGTAGGGTTGACAGTTGGGGCTTACACAAAATATTATTTTTTACAATGAGATTTTAGATAAATAATCATGAATAATGTGGTCAATAGTTTCAAGTGAAAATATAGAGAAAAAATAAATAATTTTCTTTTTCAGCTATGTACTGACAATGCATGCACAAAAATTGTGATGTTAAAAACCAATCTGCAATTCTTCAAATGGTATTCCCTCAAAATGTTTCACAAGTTAGTACATGTGCTTGTTATCATCAATTTAGACAACGTAATTGTATATCACGACATCTCGATGTATGATGTCATCACGATATGATTCCATTAAAGGCCGATAAATTATCATATTGAATGATCGCCCAGCCCGAATCTAGAGCAGAAACAATGAATTGATTCAATGGAAAAAATAACGCCAAACATTCCCTATTTCAGCTTCTCAGTTGCAAGGATTTGCTGCTTTTCTAAGTCTTATGTGATTGTAAACTGGATATAATTGGCTTTTGAACAGTTTGGTGCACAAAGTAAGCATTTTTGAGGATGTGACTTCAGGCTTTAGGAAACCGTGATGGGCATTTTCATTCTTTTTTTTTTCTGCCATTTTATAGACCAAACAATGAATCCCTTAATTGAGAACATCATCGTTAGTTGCAGCCCTTGAAGCCTAGTTGAAGCCAGTACCTTCATGATGATATATTGAACTTGCCTCTGTGCCCTCATCGTGGCTTCATCTTGATTTTGATACAAGAAATGTATGAGAGTACTTATCATAAACAAACTTTTAACAACCAATGTATAGAAGAATCCGGTGGCATATGGTTTAGAGGAGCTGGGTAGTCGCAGTGTTTTACCCCAGAAAAATTGTATAGCCCGGTGGCAAGTGTCTTTCTTTTTTTTTCTAGGAGGGCCCGGCTCGGGCCAGTCACAGACTGTTTGGCAGCATTCATGTAGAGCCCAATAGTTTCTGTGCTAACAGAATCATGGATGGAATCGCAAAAATTAGAATTTAAAAAAGCTTAACACAGATTCCATAGGGCCCTACATTAAGTCAGTGCTAAAAGCTAACTGAAGATATTATAAACATGACTACATATAAGTTTCCAACCAAGCCCCACCACTGTTACTGTAGTTTAAAGGTCCCATGACATAGTGCTCTTTGGATGCTTTTGTATAGGCCTCAGTGGTCCCCTAATACTGTATCTGAAGTCTCTTTTATATAGGCCTCAGTGGTCCCCTAATACTGTATCTGAAGTCTTTTTTTATATAGGCCTTAGTGGTCCCCTAATACTGTATCTGAGGTCTTTTTTTATATAGGCCTTAGTGGTCCCCTAATACTGTATCTGAGGTCTTTTTTTATATAGGCCTTAGTGGTCCCCTAATACTGTATCTGAAGTCTCTTTTATAGGCCTTAGTGGTCCCCTAATACTGTATCTGAAGTCTCTTTTATATAGGCCTTAGTGGTCCCCTAATACTGTATCTGAAGTCTTTTTTATATAGGCCTTAGTGGTCCCCTAATACTGTATCTGAAGTCTCTTTTATATAGGCCTTAGTGGTCCCCTAATACTGTATCTGAAGTCTCTTTTATATAGACCTTACTGGTCCCCTAATACTGTATCTGAAGTCTCTTTTATATAGACCTTAGTGGTCCCCTAATACTGTATCTGAAGTCTCTTTTATATAGACCTTAGTGGTCCCCTAATACTTTATCTGAAGTCTCTTTCCCGAAATTCAGCCTTGGTGCAGAATTACAGCCACTAGAGCTTTCCTTAGTATGTGCCATTTCTGTGTCTGTAGCTAATGAGGAGGAGAGGGGGGGGGCAAAGTGGAGGGTGGGGGTGTGGACTTGACCAACTGCCACTTTGCTCGTTTGAAAGCCATGATGTCTCTCTCTCTCTCTCATGGGTGGGCCAAATTCTCTGGGCGGGCAAAGCAGAGAAAGGGGAGGTAACCTTGCTCCTTATGACCTCATAAGGAGAAGATTCCAGATCAGCCCATCTCAGCTTTCATTTTCTCAAAGACAGAGCAGGATACCCAGGGCTCGGTTTACACCTATCACCATTTCTAGCCACTGGGGGACCATAGGCAGGCTGGAGGAATGCATATTAATGTTAAAAAACCTCATAAAGTGAAATTTTCATGCCATGGGACCTTTTTTTTAAGACATTTTAAAAAACTATATCTAAATCTAAGTTTCCAACCGAGCCGCCCCACTGTAACTGTAAACGTCTTATAAATATATTAAACACTAATTCCCTGTAGCTTTGGCCCGGTGGGGGCATCTTAGGCCCGTTGGGGAAACCCATAGTCTTGGCACTGTAATTCAGTTTCCGCCTAGCTGTGATTTTCTTCATCAGGAAACAAACAACCATGGCAGAAAACGTTGCACAACCTGCTGAACTTGTGGTTCACTGTCCCATGTTCCTGATTTCAGATGGATGACATCAACGTACTACACCACAGATGCCTCCTGAATCTGAGGCGTCGAATCCGAGATATTGGGGATGGGCGCCCCGCACAGGAACGGTACATGAGGTTACAGAAGGATGGAGACACACTCAGGTCAGCCTGTTCTCAAACTGATGTGATCATGTGGCTTTGTTGGATCGGGTTTACATAGAAAGATGCTTCTGTCTTATATCGTGTTTGTTTCTCTGTGTTGATTTCCCATGTGCCAAGTCATTGGCGCCCTTTTTATAGTGAGTGGCAAAACGTGTGTGTTTATCGACGTGTTTCCTGTTTACAAACATTACAGGGTGCGTGCGCATACCGGGGGCAGAAAGCCAGATTGTTGAGCTGGTCCGATAATGCAAACGCATTTTTTTCTCAGTGCACATCGTCTTAGTCCCTTCATTTCGTCATGGCGTTTATATAACACATACTCTATGGTCTTACAAAGCTAACGTTTTTGACCGATTACAATTTAATCATTTTTTGTGAGCTGGAGAGCTCTCGTTATGAGAAGCTAGCTATAGCTCTGTTTGCCATTCATTCCAATGGGGAAACATCGCTGCTAGAATTTCGACATGCATTCCAGTAGCATATTCCTTAAGCTTTCCTTATTGTTTGTATATAACTGCTGACTCAATAAAACATGATTTTAGTTGGATCTGTTTGTCGGTCTTTAATTTTGAAGTGTTACTGTGATATATATGTATGGCTATAATTATCATTTTAGGCTAATGTAATAGCCCGTGTTAGCAGCAGGGTTACTCCTGAGTGTACCCTTATGGTTGGTTTATGTCTTAAAATAATGGCCAGGATTTCTGGGAAAATGTACGATATGTTAGTTTTAAAACATCACTGCAGGTTGATTGTTTTTAGCAGCAGAGGTTGATTGTGGGCGAGAGGGCGACAACACTGTCTTGGTTAGCTCGCCGAAGCTCTACTGCCACTGTCTCGGCAACGTTAGCTAATGTCCGCTAGCTAATGTAGGCTAACTATAGCCAGTTAGCTTTGTATGTAACGTAACAAAAACCCACCCATCTAAAGGTACTTTATTTGTCACATACACGTACATGTAGCGAAATTCATTCTCTGCATTTAACCCATCCCTCAAGGGAGCAGTGGGCAGCCAATGACAGCGCCCGGGGACCAACTCCAGATCTGAGCCAGTGCCTAGATCAAGGGGCACTGACTGGAGAACCTAGTACATGTTTTTGACGGTGGGGGAAACCGGAGCACCCGGAGGAAACCCACGCAAACATGGGGAGAACATGCAAACTCCACACAGCTCCATCTCAGAGGAGCGAAGCTTAATATTTCATTCAATAAAGTTAGGTACAAAAGGAGCACTAATGCCACAGGTCCTATGTTGTCAACGTGGACGCAGACGACTGCCTTCAGAGTTTACTATATCGATATAGTAAACTCCGAAGGCAGTCGTAATATTTGCCTAGTAGGCTAGGCTAACACTGTTGCGCTAACATTAGCAAAACATCGGCGTAGCTTTAGCGAGCTGTCTAAACTTGTCTCGAGTCCGGACCTTTAATTGTCTATGGTCCGGACTTGAGTACCACAGCCCTGACAGGTAGATATCACTTAGCTGAACAACCACAAGTCATACACTATGTCCTGTCTAGACTCAGAATGAAGAAATTTAAGGCCTGTCAAAGCTGAGCTGGAGTCTGATGCAATCACAACTTGCTTAGGTCTATTGCTCTCTACCCACAGCAAGGCCATCCATATTGCTAACAGTTCTTCTGTGTATACAGCTAAATCATCATTAATTCTTTTAGCAGATTGAATGTTTAATTGAGGGATAACATATGCGATTCCCATTTTCGTATTGGTCTTCTTTGATGCATCTGTATATATAATGATTCCTTCTTTATATTTCCTTGAAATGTATCTCTGTACCCTGTAATGATCCACTTCAGTGACTTCCTTTTCCTCCAATAAGCCTAAGTCAACTGGAACTTCTAACAAAAGCCAAGGAGGAACAACTGGACAGACCACTGAAGGGCTTATGTCCAGTGCACTAATTCCCATCATGATTATTTTCTGCCTTATTGTCCATCCAAAACTTTTAATTAGATCATTCTCTCTTTCTTGACATTGCCATAAAACTGACTGACTCAAATGTTTGTCACCATGACCCCTCAAATTTGCCCAGTACACAAGAGCCAGCTGATCTCTTCTAAGATGGAGAGGCATCTCCCCCATTTCTACCTGAACAGCTGCCACTGGAGTGGTCTTAATTGCCCCACAGCATAGCCTCAAACCTTGATTTTGAATTACATCTAACTTCTTTAATGATGTTTTAGCAGCAGACCCATACACTATACACCCATAATCAAAAACCAATCTCATAAGTCCTGTATAAATGGATTTCAGCGCGGGCCGACTTGCACCCCATTCTACTCCACGCAAACATCTCATCACATTCAACACTTTCTTACATTTATCTATAATTTTTTGAGTATGTATTGTCCAAGTCAGTTTTTTGTCAAACCAAATACCTAAATATTTGAAGAATTCCACTCGTTCTAATTCTATTCCAGATAATTTGATTTTCACATTCATACTTATTTTCTTCCTAGAGAAGAATAGTCTTTGTTTTGTCTATAGAGATCCTAAATCCCCATTGAACGGCACATTCTTGGATTTTGTTTACTGCCTGTTGCATCTTATCCACTACAAAATCTATATTTCTTCCCTTTTTCCACATTGCTCCATCATCTGCAAACAATGCTACCCCAACTGAATTTTGTATACCCTTAAAAACATCATCAATCATTATTGAAAATAATAGTGGACTGATAATGCTCCCTTGTGGGACACCATTTTCCACACTGTAGCTCTTACTTAGTTCCCCATTTATTTTTACTTGAATTGTTCTGTCTGACAAAAACCCTTTTATCCACTGGAACATTCTTCCCTTTATTCCCAATAGTCTTAACTTAATCAGCATACCATCTTTCCACCACATATCATATGCCTTTTCAATATCAAAAAACACAGCCACTACAGATTCTTTATTCACCTGAGCCTTCCTTATTGAATCTTCTAGGTATACAATGGGATCTATGGTACCTCTACCTTTCCTGAATCCACTTTGATAATGTTGCATTAATCCTTTATGTTCCATCCAATATGTAAGCCTGTCATTTATCATCCTCTCCATAGCTTTCCCCATCTGAGACGTTAACGCAATAGGCCTATAGTTATTCGCTACATGAGGATCTTTCCCAGGTTTCCTAATAGGAATGATTATATATTCCTTCCAGGTTCTAGGAATACACCTATTCATCCATATTTTATTATACATACCCAACAACACATCCTTCCCCTTATCACTTAAGTTCTCCAACATGGAATAACAGATTTTATCTGGCCCTGGAGAGGACTTGCCTAATTTCTTCAATGCCTTATTAAGTTCAGTCTTTGTAAATAATACATCCAATACCCCTCCTTCACTAACGTCATTGTCAAACACATACTGATATTTTTCTAAATTCAGAAAATTATGTGTTTTCTTTAACTCTTTAAATGCTCTATTTCTATCTTTTATGACTTCCTTACATTCTTTCGACCACCATGGTACTATTCTATTTAATGTCTTAGGCTTAGTCTTTGGAATAGACACTCCTGCTGCAACAATTATCCCACTGTTAACTTCACAACATAATTTCTCGATATCCTAATTATTATCAATAGATATCAATAATTCATCACTAGCTTCTCTATACTTATCCCAATCAAAATCCATCTCTCTTCTCTTACTTCATGTTCCTTTCTTAATTCCACTCCTATCTTAATTCTAATAGGATAGTGATCACTCCCTACTGTATTGTCCCTCAATACCTCCCAAATACATTTAACTGCAACTGTTTTTGTGACAATAGTAAGATCTATTGCTGTCTCTGTACCCCTTGCCACATCTATCCTGGTACCAGAACCATCATTCAGACATACCAACTCTTTCTCTTCCATAAAGTCTTCAATTACATTTCCATTAACCCCATTCCTCTCTCCCCATAATGTACTATGTGCATTGAAATCCCCACAGCAAACAATTTTCCCTGTCAAATCCTTCCAAATGTCCTCCAGATGCCTCATCTCTATTTGCCTGCATAGATTATAAAAGTTTATAATAGTCACCTTATCCTTACTCAACCTTATTTTTGTAACTATGTATTCCATGTCATTTCCTGTCTTTATCTCTCTATACTGAAACCCGCTTTGTATAAAAATTACAACTCCTCCTCCTTTACCTATTTCCCTATCCCTTCTTATAGAATTATACCCCTTTATTACAAAATCCAGCCTTGGCACTAGCCATGTTTCCTGTACACAAATAATATTAGGTTTTTCTTTGAAATTGTCAACATATTTCTTAAATTCTTGACCGTTAGCAATTAAACTCCTAGCATTCCACTGGAGTATAATTAAAACCATTATGTATCCCCACCCCATGGCTGAGACTGTTGTACTTCATCATTAAGAATATCTCTTACTCTTTCCCAAGGCATTCCCTTTGCATCCAAGTATTTGTCGGCAGCCTTAACAATTATTTTAATTCTTTCAGTTCTACTACTGGTCTGTGCCGAACAATTGATTATCTCAGCCATGAAGAGCACAAAATCACATTTACTCACAATCAATGTCTCTTCTTTCAATTTATCACACTTTGCACATTCCCCTACAACTTAAGTCCTAGTCTTTATTGTCTCTACCGGCACACTTTTTGGGACTTTCTTAGTTGCCTCCGCAAAGGAAATACCTTGAACTACTTAAACTCGCTGTACCTTCTGCATTCTTTTGTTAGTCTCACAACCACCATATGCTGCACTATGTTCTCCTCCACAATTACAACATTTTGGTTTGGCCCCCTCTTCACATTTTCCATATTCGTGTTCACCACTGCATTTGCTACATCTTTGTTTACCCTTGCATATCGCAGCTACATGCCCATATCTTTGGCATTTAAAACACCTCAGCGGTGGGGGTATGTACACCCTGACATCGTAACTCACGTAGCCAATAAAGACTCTTTCTGGAAGTTTCTCTTCCTCAAAAGTTAGCAAGACTGAAAGACTGTTACATATATTTCCTTGCCATCTTGCTTTTAGTCGTTTTGCTTCCCTGACTTTAATGTTGTTTATTCCTTCTTTCACTGAATCCACTGACTCACTTAGAGGAATCCCTGAGATTACACCCCTCACAAACTTCTTATCAAATGCCATTGAACA
Source organism: Perca flavescens (assembly GCF_004354835.1). NCBI lineage: Eukaryota > Metazoa > Chordata > Actinopteri > Perciformes > Percidae > Perca > Perca flavescens. Next base: position 7,885,144 of record NC_041337.1, read on the forward strand.
CTTCACTCTCTGTCCATTTAGTGTATTTATCTTTATTGCTTTCTGTTGTTCCACATTTCGACATATCACCAGTAAAGAACCATTTCTCAATTTTTCAGCACTCCTTACCTCCCCAATATCTTTCTGTAGCACTTTGGTTAGTAGGATTGGATTCCATTTATCAAAAGTAGTCCCCTCTTGCAACAGTTTGATAAATACCTTAAACTCATCTTCACTCCTTTTCACCGTATTTATTCCCTTATCGCTATCACAATCAGTCGTCTTATCCCTGTCATTATTTTTCTGTTTTTTTTTTTTTTTACTACTTTCCACCCTTCCACACTCCCGCGTCCAACATCCATCTCCCCAACTTCACTTCCTGATCCGTCATTACCTAACTCCTGACTCCTTGGCATTTTGACTTACGCTATGCGCTACTATCTAGCTAGCTACACAAAACACGTCTTCTTTCTGCCCCCCGGTTGCGTGCGCAAGCAGTGATGACGGTGCCGAGAAACCCATGTATTACGCATTTCAACATTTTTCCTCTGCTGTGTATGTTTTGCCTAGCAAGATATTGGGTCAGAAATTCCTATTTTATAATCATTCTTATGGGCTATGTGTTTCTACTCATTTAAAGCTACATTGTGTAAGAATTTCTCCCATCTAGCGGTGAAATGGTATATGACAACTAACTGAATATTACTTTCTAGCCACTCCCATTCCGAGCGCGTTTTAACTCCTACGGGCGTATTAATCCAACAAGTACGACTTCGTTTGTGAGGGTTCCTTCCAGTATAATAGTTTTATGTTATTTTGGTACCATTTCATTGCTAACCTCAGCTATCAGATTCCCAAACATATGCAAGCTAATGTTAGTAAACTATCAGTGCTATCGTTATTCTGTATATTGTATGAGATTAATGGTTACAGCGTAGGAGAGAAGCGATGGAGGTTTTGTGTTTTTTAATATAATTTTCTGAGCAGTATGAACAATGTCAATATGAAACCGAAATTAGCTCTCAATATCTCCAATGTGACACGCAGCTGTTCTAGCTGTAGCTAGTCTGTGTTACGACTGCACATGACGTGCGTTGTCTGCCAGGGAAATCGCGACACGTATGATTACGCTTATGTTATGAGGTAGACCATCCTTTTTCATCATTGACGCAAGGAAAAGTATCCTAGAAGTCGTTCTAGCGTTATGCACAACCATGCTATAGTTAGCCAAGCACCTATACAACTTTGGGGGGCTCTGATTGGTTGTAAGTCTATCCAATTGAGTGCAGAGGCATTTTCTTTCCTGGTTCGGTTGAAACATGCCCCATAATCACAGCCCAATGGAGCAGCATCAGACTCCTATTCTGACTAGAATCTGAGTCTGACCACGCCAGGCTAAAACATCCCTTCTTTTCTTATGTAAAGCTGATGGACGTCATAGCTTATAAAACAGTAACAGCCAGTAATCATGTGCATGTCATTTGATATATCTGTCTCTAATCATCCAGCTAAGGTTCTATGTAATTGTTAATAACTGGTCCATATTTTAGGCTCATTTCTGTTGCACATGTCTGGTGCATCTGATGATCATAGTGATAGTGTCTCGGCAGTCTTTTGATGAAAAGATGAGGCCGTTCTTCAAGAGGTTTCTGACTGTGCATGCAGCACCTATTCGAAGTCACCTATTGTTAACCTGTAATTTCTTCTCTGTAGTTACCAAGGGAACTCCGAAGAGGTGGGTTGCTATGTGGCAGGCCACCCTTTATCGAAGGGAAATTGCTACTTTGAGGTAAGGCTCATTGACGGCGATGCTGCAAATCAGCATCTGACATTGTTATTGTAGCTGAGTTCTGATTTTGACTTGCAAGACCTGACCGTTCTCTAACTGTGTTGCTTTTTGTGCGTCTACTTTGTTTGGGTATATGGTAATCATTCAAAAACAAGAAGACTGTTTTGTCTTCTGCACAATCATTCATTTTGAAATGTTGGGGTGGGGTGGGGGATTATTCACAATATGATACGCTTACCACATACCATCTCCCCTGCGTGTGCCCAATATTGCTTTACCATCCAGCCAGCAATTTTATCCCCTGGAATCCCGTGGCTGACAATTTTCTTAACTTCATATTAAATCCTAAGCGCCCCCCTACAGTCCCAGTTCACCAGTGCAAAACCACTACCTCAAGAATGTCCGAGCTGCAGTGGAATGAGGGATAGGGTGTGGGTTAGGCGGTATCTTTTGAGCACAAAGATTATTATAACACACAGTGTTTTCAGCAGACAGGCAGACTGGCAGCAGGAGAAACTATTGGACATTTATTTAGCATTTATTTCTCTTTCAGGCCATTTTAATAGTTCCTATCCATACAGGAGAAAGGTAATTTGGTTATTTAGCACAGAGAAGTTGCGAGAGTTCAGTCATAAATTGGGTGCAGAGGGCTGCAGTGTGTAATTTATGAGCCAGCTTGTTTGTTGACGGTGCGCGTCAGAGCAGGCCTTGTGACGTGTGGTTATGAGAGGGCAGGTGAGGCAGTTTTTAGGCTTCAGGACATTGGGCTATACATTATGCTGTGAACCTGCGTCATACTGCCGAGCTGCAAATAGAGCCAGACAGGACCGTGCTGGAGCTGCTCCCCCCGCGACCCGACACCGGATAAGCGGACGAAGATGGATGGATGGAGGACCGTGCAGCATCAGTGTAAATTATTTTCTTCTTCCACCATTCTTTTCAGACTTCTTTCATTTTTTTTTTTTTTTTTTTTTTTTAAGAGAAGCCCCACTTTAGACATATGTTAAAACATTTCAGATCTGCTTCAGTGAGATTTTGAACAGGCCGACCATGTGATTTGACGTTATTTGTCGTGGCTGTGTGGTGTCCCAGATTTGTGCCAGATGTGATATTTCTCTTAAATGTGATTTCTTTTTTTCTTTTCTTTTTTAAACTCTCATCTGACCTCAGGATCACTCCCTCTACCTCCCTAGCGAGAACATCTTAACAATAACAACGTTTATATTCAAATAAGAATCCCATTTGCAGCCTGATAGATGACTCTGACATTTAAACGAGTGGATTTTAGTGTGGTCGTTACCCCAGAGTTTTATGCTACATTATTCTCCACTGTGTGACGCACATGCTGTCACTTTCCCAGATCTCTTGGCAAAATAAAAAAATTTGGGAGCGACTATTCTGATAAAGGTCAGGCTTCTGTCGACGTCTGCATCACTGCTGTCCTCGTGTTTCTCCTCGTTCTGCCTTTCGTAAAAGAATCCATTTACCCTCCGTCGCTGCTGCTGCTGCTGCTGCACTTTCTCCAGTTTTCATTATCCGTCTTCCTCAAGTCAAGCCCAACATCTGCAGCATTCCACGTGTTTTAATAGATTTATTCAAACAGAAATTCATATCAACATAACTAAACGACACATCAGCGAGCACATTCCTGCTCTTTTTTTTCTTTCTTTCTTTTTTTCCCATCTCACATGTATTTTAGCTTTTTTTTCAATCGTACAGACACAAATAGTATTTTAACAGTTGACATGTGGAAGTGATGACCTGCTAAGAAGTTAGTTATTTCACCAAGCAGGGGTATGGGAGTATTATCCTTTTTAAGTGCAAGACTGAAAAAGGAATCGGTCCTTGAATTTTTAGTCTGAGAAAACCAAGAAGTTTGGTATCCCATCACATGAGCTGTCATGCAGGGCCAGCAACTTTGGGGGGTCTGGGCTGAAGACGGAGGTAGAGAATGAGGTAGGCGGATAAGTGGGGAAGGGGAGAAAGACATGCAAGGAATGATACAGAGGCAGCGTATTTAGACGAGAGAGAGAGAAATAACCAGGAAAAGTCACTGAGAATGACAAAGGAAGGGAACAAATGCAGACTCGTTATTCTCCCGTGTTGGCCCCCCCCCCGATGCCACCGGGGCTCTGGAAGAGGGAGGTGTAGGGGTATAAAATGTTCATGCTACAATTATTGTGGCCAGAAATGTCACAGTAAACGGTATTATCATGGTAATCGTCAAAGTTTGCTGGAATTGCACCCACCCCATGATTGTCTTGGATTTAATTGAACCTAACAAACTGAACAGTGAGCTGCATTTTGCAGCTTTGTTAGACATCAGATATGCTAAAACACCAGAGGCAGCTGACTGAAATTCCCTTTAAATGCAGTGCAGTGGCTGTGTCTCTTCGAATGCGTGCACCCATTTAAGTGTTAACATGTTCTGATTTCTTTTGGATGTAAATAGTTGCGAAATAACCAACAAAAAAAATATCTTTTTATTTTCATTCCTTATATCAATATAAGGTAGTGTTTTGTTGCTGGTATTTTGGGGTTTCTGATCCAACCCACCTGTCTATAAGACTTTGTAGAGTGCAAGTGTTTCCTGCTGGGTGTTAACAGTTAAAAGGCTGAGCTTTAGAACATAATAGAGAGAGAGAGCCTGCGAAACAGTAGTATGGTGCTGTGTTCACGGTGCCCTCTGAAAACTGTGTTAATCACAGCAATGACTGCAATAGAAATAGCTGTCGGTATGCAGTAAAACCGGTACACCGGCACATCTCTACTCTGGACAGCTTAACATCCACACAGGGAGTCAGACTCTGGGCAGACAGAATGAGGGCTACAAAATGCAGAGATTTACTAGGGGGCTAGACTTTTCCTAAGTCTGGTTTTTCATTGAGGGTGAAGTTTCAAAAATATAAGACGTGTTTTGATTTCTGCTCTCTGCTGTAAATTCATGCATGTTTTTCTTTTAGAAATACCTTTTTAATTCAACCCACATACAGTGCTCAGCATAAGTAAATACACCCAGGCTAAAGTTGACTAAAAAGAGGAATACAAAAAAAAAAATCATCTTTTGGAAATTGATCTTAATGCCTTAATTAAAAAAATGAGGAAAAATACAAACCTTTTAAGGACACCATCTTTCTTTTGTGAATGAATAATGTATCGTAAATAAATAAATGTTCTTCCTTAAAATACAGGTAAGTAAGTACACCCCTATGTTAAATTCCCATAGAGGCAGGCAGATTTTTTATTTTTAAAGGCCACATAGCCCCACATCGTCACATACCCTTCACCATACCTAGAGATTGGCATGGGGTACTTTCCATAAAATCATCTCTCAATGCAAATCAAACCAGCTATTAGGCTAACTGAAATCAAACCATGCCAATCTCTAGGTATGGTGAAGGGTTTGTGATGATGGGGGGCTATTTTAATTCCAAAGGCCAAGGGAACTTTATCAGGATGCATTGTATCCTGGATCCATGACATAACTAGCCTTTTAATAATACAAATCTGCCTGCCTCTATGGGAATTTAACATAGGGGTGTACTGACTTACGCCCCCTGTATTTTAAGGAAGAACATTTATTTATTTACGATACATTATTCATTCCCAAAGAAAATCTGTGTCCTTAAAGGTTGGATTTTTCGTATTTTTTTTTCTTCTTTTCATTAAGGCATTAAGATCAATTTCCAAAAGATGATTTTTTTTTTTAGTCAACTTTAGCATGGGTGTATTTACTTATGCTGAGCACTGTACGAGCATAAGATCTATAAAGGCCTCCTCCAAGCGTGGCAGTCGTGCCACAGTTGCAGTTAGTGTGTGTGTGTGTGTGTGTGTGTGTGTGTGTGTTATGTGTGTTTATGTGTGTGTAGGTGACAATAGTGGACACAGGGGTGAGGGGGACCATTGCTGTGGGCCTGGTGCCTAAATTCTACAGGCTGGACCACCAGCCTGGCTGGCTGCCATATTCTGTAGCTTACCACGCTGACAACGGCAAGTAAGTCAAACCACAGTCAGATATTCACTACAGTACAGCATTGGTTTCTCACATGGTTTGAGAAAATGGATTGTGGCCTGTTGGTGCTGCATCCACACATAACTGCATCATCCCTATGTCATTCTCCTCAACCCTTCGTTTTTTTATTAGCATTTTTCTCTGCCTTAAAAGTTGCTGGTCACAGATATTGAATATATGTCATAATGGCTCTGAACTTTTTACACCTATTAATTATTTTGTCTATAGACTTATAGTAGTAGAAAGAAATAAAGTAGAAAATAGTGAAAAATGCAGATTGCAATTTCTCTTTTTTTTCTGACCAATAGTCCAAAACCCAAAGAAAGCAGCAAATGCTCATAATTGAGGAGCTGGAACCAGTGAGTGTTTTGCATTTTTGCTCTATAAATGACTATGATATGTTACTCTACTAATAGTAGGACCTATTCACATGAATGGAATAACATTGCCTGACTAAAATACAAGAACAAGAAACAAAATAAACAGAACTGGCTAAACGCACAACACAGCTGATGGGCTTTTGTACAGGTATCGTAAACTTGCAGGAGAGAACACAAGAAGGAAGCTTACCAATGACAGTTATTGCCGTCTACGAAGAGATCACTCTGTCACTTCACAAGCAAATCATTTGGAATGGTTATATATATTTTTTGTGTGCAGTCACTAGCTACATTTTATGTTATAAAGATTTCTATCTCTTCACTCTTCCTAGGTTATACAATGGCAACCCCGTGGGACAGCAGTTTGGGCCAAAGTGTGCGCGTAATGACCGCATTGGCTGTGGAATACACTCAGAAAATATTGAAGCAGGTCTTACAACAGTCTTTTTTACCAAAAATGGCAAGGAGGTAGGTGTTTTTTAAACACTGACATTCTGTAATGCTTTTATTTCAAACGTGCACTAGCAGAACTGTCTGTGTGTACAGTGTTGTCTCTTGTTTGTCCACCCATTGTTTCCTTACGTCCTTCTCCTGTTGCAGGTTGGTTCAGTGGAGGTTCCCGCGTCGGCAGAAGGGCTGTTCCCCGCCGTAGGGATGCACTCCATGGGGGAAGAGGTGAAGGTTGACCTGCAGGCTGAGTGGTTCCTAGAGGAGGATGACAGTATGATGATGGTGGACAGCCATGAAGATGACTGGGGGCGGCTTTACGACGTCAGGGTTAGCGGCACGGTAAGCAGTAGAAAGAAATAGAAAAATACATTTTTGGGGACATGAGAACAGAGGTCACTGTTCTGTGCAATGTGTAGCTTAGCTTAGCACAAAGATGGAAAGTTTGTGAACCATGTTGTTCGCAGCACTAAGCAGCTTCATTACCATACTGGTAGTCTATCTCAGCGACGTTCGATTTCTGGGATTGTTCCGGTGCAGTCGGTTACCTTCCTCTTTCTTTGTGTTGGCGTTCTAAACTCCGGTGGATTTCTGAGGACTATGGTTAACTGCTCCTCAGATCTCTGCACGGTAAATCCAGACAGCTAGCTAGACCATCTGGCCAAGAGTTTTCTGTCGCACGACTAAAACAACTTTTGAACGTGCACACGTTCCACCAGAACAAGTTCCTTCCCGAGGCTATTTTGCAGAAGCACCGCGGCTCCGTCAGGTGCATAGCGCCGCCCAAGACGATTGTGATTGGTTTAAAGAAATGCCAATAAACCAGAGCAAAAAAAAAAGCTAAGTTGTTGTACACAGAGCAACCCAGGATAATAGCACGGCAGGCTGTAAATGTTTACGAACTGAATCTTGTCTCAGAATTACCGAACTACAAACCGAACGGAAGACGGGTAATTAAAACGCAGGGAAGCATGACTCGTTTCTGTTTGCTGCTCCGAAAATCATCTAAATTACTTTGGAACCAAACGCTGACAGAGCCTCCTCTGCCGGCCTCCAGTGTGACTCTTAAAGTTGTCAGCAGCCCGGCAGGAGAGGTGCTCTGTGGTGCGCTAGGAATTTTTCTAACATAACTATGACCTGGATGCACGGCGAGGCGTTGCAGGTAAAACTAGGAGTTTAAGGTGGGGGTGGCTGCTGTGCGGGTGAGCCGAACTGTTCTGTGACTGGGTCGAGGCCGTGAATAATACATTGTAGGTTGAAGAGAAAGATCAGCATCCCGCCAGCGCTGGTGACTCAAAGTCAACTTGGGCAAATTCAGATTCAGGTACAGCCGTAGAATCTGTTGACTTTCTTTTAAATCAAGGGGAGACACTACAGGCAAAACATTATTTTTTCATGCGCTGGTCTTATTTGAGATAAATTTGCGCCATTTTGCTTCCATAACATGTCTTCTTTAAAACTTAGATTTCTCACTAAATTAACTAAAAGTTGGTATTGGACAGTGCCTAATTTGCATATTTAAACCTACAATTTTAGACAACTTGCAAAACAGAAAAAAATGATGTTTCCTACTCTAAGTAATCAACTGGGGAAATGTGATATATATTAGTTTACCCCATTCACCTGCTGTGTCTTATCTTCAGTCTTACAGTGCATTATCTTTTAAAGGCCATTTTCTCAAACTCTTCTCATATTTTGAGCCAGAAATCTCCACTTCACTAGCACGTAACTTCCACCAAACTTTGCACTTTTGATTCCTATCTATATTCTGAAGGTTTTTACAGAGGGGGTTTGTTCATACTGTATATCATTCAGAGCCTGATTCATACAACACTCTATCCTAAAAACATGCAATTTTTTTATGGCTGTTGGCAGTATTTTCCGATTTATGGAGTAATAAAAAGAGATTGCAAAATCCCCCGTTGTAAAAACCCTTGACTCTTTAATATGTCAACAAAATGAAACCACAATTTTGAACAAGAATTTTGAACTGGCTCCATCCAGTGTTCCGATTTCTGCTCTGGAAATGTATGCAAATGAGCACACTTAACAAGGCCCGTAAATCAATTTGGGTTCACAATACATTTTGGCCCACTTAGTTGTGCGCCAAACCAAATTACTAAACTGCAATTACGTGACATTCAAAGCAGAATATGTCAGATTTACCGACTCTGAGGCTTAGAAATTCCCCCAGAAGGAACTCTTTTGATGACTTTTGTATGGCTTCGTGTCAACAAAAAATGCGACAAAAAGCGTACAAAAATGTCGGGGGGAAAAAGCAACACATTTACAAAAAGGTGACAAATGTCTGAGAAAGCCACAAAAACGTTGGCAGAAAAGAGGAAAAAAAGCCATCAAAATGTTAAAAAAAACAAGTGACATGCAGTAACAAAAGCACGTCAATAAACTGTACATGTCCGGGCCTTGGTGTGATTCTCTTTTTCCAGTGTGGCCCCCTAGGGAAAATGAGTTTGACACCCCTGGTTTAGACGATAAAATATTAAAATATGAAAAACAACAATTTGCATTAGCAGAGCTTAAAGTGAATTGCTTACTGTAGCCAAACAAACTGCAAACCAGTCATTCGTCTGAAACCTAAAAGCAAACCGATACTTTCAGAAATGGTGAACATAATGGTGTAGCATACCAGCATATAAGTTCTTCATTACGTTCCCTTTTGTTGTGGAAAAAAAAAAAGAAAGTACATCACATACAGTATATGTAGTGTGTTTTCTAGCATATGTCTTTTGAATGGGGCAGATTATAGTGTGGCTTTTCTGTACTTTTGCGTGGTTGTTGCCTGTTCCCCGTGTTTTTGTGCTCTTACAAGATCCTTCAACTGCCTGTTCTTAAGCAAATCCTTCTTTGTTGACAACTGTACTTAATGCTTAAGCAAGAAAGGCTCAGTGATCTACTTTTCAGTAGCCGTGGCCATGTATTGTGATCTATCAAAGCCGTTTTCTTTGCAAACTGTCTGTGAGGTGCAGTTGCTGCTCGCTCTCTCTTTCTCTCTCTCTCACACAAAGTGAATGAAGGAATGTAAAGACTTAAGGGTATATAATTAAAGCATCACGCAGCAAGATAATGTACAGTGCTGAACTAAACGCTAAACTATAAATCGGTACGATTCCTTCACCAGAGGCATCTGTGGCAAACCCCAAATATAGTGACAGACATGGATGATTTTGGTCCCAAAGGCCAGTGGCTCCCAACTATTTTCCTTTTTAAAGGACCCCTTCTCCCTCATTGAGTAAACCGATGACCCCTGACATGTGACGTATTACCCAATATCACAAATTTGCCTCCAGGGAGCTTTACAATCTGTACAGCCATACGCCACCCTCTTATCTTTAGACCCTCGACTCACAGAGGAGGGATCCTCTTCCAGGACGGACAGACATGCAGTCGATGTCACACTTTGCGTTTACTGCAAATTAGCAAACGTTAGCATGTCGACGAGCTAAACTGGACATGGTAAACAGTATACCTGCCAAACATTAGCATTATATCATTTAGCTCAAAGCACTTCTGTGCCTGAGTTTTTTAACCCACATCTTCTGCAACGTTAACGCCTGCGGCCCCCCACTCTGGAGACATCTGGTAATGTTGCTGACCCCGTTGTAGTTTTAAAATCTCAGCGGTTGTATTGCAGTCCGGACGGGCAGAAATGGAGAACCTTTGGACACAATATCCACGTTTGCGTCCTAAATTGGGTCTTGTCGATCACGACGGGCCCTTCCCTGATTTGTCACAACCCCATCATGTGACCCGTTTCTGGAACAAAACTGACTGATCTGTCTGAATTCGCCTACATGTGCAAGAGCTTTTATTCAATCGATTTAAGATTAAGGCATACTTTATTAAAACCTACAGTAGTAGTGTGGATGTAGCCTTAGTCTGTCTTTGTTCAACAGTGATTAATACAGACTGATAGTGTTAAAATTACACCGTGGCTTTTGGAAGAGCCCTATTTGTCAGGGTAAGGGCGTGGGACGGTACTGTGCACATGCACACAGAAATGCGCCCACCTACGTGCAAAATATACTATCCATACATTTCGTACATAAGGTGCGCGCCCACACATGGATGGCCACGTCAGTAATAGACAGCATTGTAATTTTTAGACACAAATTATCAAAATAAACACACACTTTGACACTTTACTATTAGCCTATTCATTTATTTAAGGGAACCTAAATTTACAGGAAAATATGGGTAGAAAAACTGGCAACAAAAATGAGGATATTTTAGAGCTCCACCTAAATTTCTGAAATGAGGCTTTCAGGGGAGCCCAGCTCCTCGCAGCTTTCTGGATTTCGATCCCTGCTGACTGATATTTAGCCTCGTTGGCGGTAAGGTTATGGGGCTGACGCACCAAGGAGACGGCAAAGGACTAGTGGCGACGAAGCCAGACCCTCACATCTCCCGAACCTGCCAACGTACGCTTTTGCTCCTGCGTGAGAAGAAACAACTCGCCGCGACAGCAGACGGGGCGGCATTTAAAAAGGCAAACCGGATACATAAACCGTCGCTGCGATACGTACAACAAAACGGCGTCCGAATGCCCGAATCAGACCGCCGCAGCACGGAGCCTACGGTCCCTCCGCTTCCCTCTCCGCCGAGACGACAGCGGACACCGGAAGATGGGCCGACGGGTGGCCGATGATCCCCTTGGTGTGTCGGGGCCTTTTTAGAGGGTTAGGGGTAGGGCTGCTCGATTATGGGAAAAAATATAATCATGATTATTTTGGTCAATATTGAAATCACGATAACTTAACACGCTTGCTCGTTGACTTGACTGGAAAGATGTTGCAATTATTGAAATTAAAACCAGTGGAAAATGTTAAATAAATAAACAGTAAAAAAAAACATACAACTGTGAAATTTGCCTTAATACTTTTCTTATTGGAACTTAATTTTTTCATTCACAACACAAGAGAAAATAAGATTTTACTTGTAAAACATAATGAGCTAAATAATTGTTTTTCTCGATTATTCTGTTTTTGTGATCACTGGGAGCCAAAATCAATCGATTAATTGCACAGCCCTAGTTCAGGGGTTAGAGTTCAGGGCTGTTTTCTCAGACGCAGACTAAACTATGATTCAAAGTAGCCATCGTGAGCCACTCGAATGGAATTCATTGTTGGCAACAACTGTGTCATCACAATGCTGTATTCCCACCACTTTACAGTAGTACCTTTGTTCTTTGTGAAGGTGTGAGCTCTCATCGCATTCCCCCAAACTTCAAAACCACCAGACTACAGACAGGTCTCCGACACCAGAGCGATGCAGACCAGGCTGTGTGTAGGTCCCGAATGCGTTGAACATGTCTATCAACGGTAGCGCACACACACACACGCAATACAGAGGCTATCCTCTTTTCCTAAAGGCAAACGGGTCATAAAAGCGGAGCGCCGTGGGTGAGAGGGATGATTCAACCAGCTATTTTGCTCTCTGTCTTTCTGTCTGTCTCTCCCATCTGGCACGAACGACGTGTTGGTGGAGCCAAGTGCCTGGCAGTCCACCAGGTTGTAAAAATTCAATAAGTGGAATAACGGGACTCTAAGGAATCTTTTACTCTTTCTCATGTGGTGGGAGGTTTTCACAGCTGGGGTGCCGGCCTGCGTGGTCCGCCCGGCAGTCCAGCAGTGATTTCTTTTTCTTTTTCTTCCCCTTTCTTTTTGAGTTTTCTCCCATGCGACCATTGGCCCTTTTAGATCCATGATGTACAGTAGTCGTCGTTGTGAGGGTTTAAGCGGGTGATAATACTCAAACTGATAAGGCTGTCAAGTTTAGACAAGTGAGAGGATTAAGTGTAGACACTAAAGACGAGGAAGGGTGTGGGACAAGGGTAACAGTAGCTGCTTGAGAGAGAGAGAGAGAGAGAGAGAGAGAGAGAGAGAGAGAGAGAGAGAGAGAGAGAGAGAGAGAGAGAGAGAGAGAGAGACAGAGACAGAGACAGAGACAGAGACAGAGACAGAGACAGAGACAGAGAGAGAGGACTGTCTCAACTTTTCCAAGTGTCTACTTTGGATTTTCTTTTAAACAAAATTCTCCTCTTCTATCCTTGTTTCCTCTCCTATTTCTCATCTCTTCTCACCTTGTTTTCTCTCCTCTCCTTTATCCTAATCTAATCTCCTCTTTCCTTGTTTTCTCTCCTTTTGTGTTTTTAATCAATTCACTTCAATTTTATTTATAGTATCAATTCATAACAAGAGTTAACTCAAGACAATTTACAGATAGAGTAGGTCTAGACCACACTCTATAATTTACAAAGACTCAACAATTCCAGTAATTAATCTCCTCTTGTTTCCTGTCCTTCATCCTCATCTCCTCTCCTCTATTCTCAGCTACTATATCCTTGTTTCTTCTCCTCCCCTCCATCCTCATATCCTCTCCTTTGTCCTTGTTTCATCTCCTTCATCCCCATCTCCTCTCTTCTTTTCTTGTTTGCTCTTCTGCTCTCCTCTCCCCTTCCCTTGTGTCTTCTCCGGTATCATTCTCTCCTCTCCTCTCCCCTCCTCTCCTCTCCTCCTAATGTTTGCCATCCATCCAAACAAAACTTCTATGGATTTCAGTAACATTGTACTTGCCCATAGTCGTGAGTTCTATTTTAAGGGCCATGGAAATATTTTTCGTCCTTTCTCACATGTGCGGCTATGCAACAGATATTTCCAGTCTTGGTGGTTTCCGATGATTTACTGATCTATCGTTGGGCTGCCATAGACGAATTACACCTCTCTGGCTCCTCGGCTGTTTGTCTCAACTAACATCACCTGACAAACATTTGGTCAAAACAGGGAAGTAGTTTATACATGTTGCTATTTGGTAAGTGTGGATAATAACTGTTCCATATGATAGCTGTCCTTGCTGATTGCTAGGGGGGGTGACGGAAAAGATTGCAGCAAGATAGATTACTTTTCTAACTGGTTTGCTTTTGATGAGGCAGTTCTGAAAAGCCGCAGAATGCACAGTGTACAATGGTGATGGTAGTGACTTGTCTGCAGCAAAGTCTTTGCCTTTGTGAACTGCTTAGATTACAGTTGGGTGGGTTGGGGGAGGGGGGGTTCTGCCCACTATAATCGCACCTACCTCGCCAAATATACCCCCCTCTTGCTTCTGTTCTATCTACTAAAGTGTCTTATCTGTTCTATAACTCTCTCTTTCCATTTCTTGTCATCTAATATTGCATTTCCATCATTAATCTTTGCGGTCCTTGAAACCCCTCTGATAAAGTTACTATAAAAAGAAAATGTTCCTTTTCAGGGAGGCAACTTTTTTTTCACTATAGGCCTCTTTCAATTTTTTTTGATAATCCTTTTATTTTGCTACGCTCTTTGTTCCTTTTCAACATTTGAATTACTCATCTGAAGGCCATTTGTTCAGGGTAATGAATACTCTGGCCTCATGGTTCTACTTGAGTGGAAAACTGAAGTAAATGGAGTGAATTTTAATTTGATGGCTGTGCCCTTGTTGGCTCTGTTTGCCTATAAAGAGTTTCCCTGGAAGCTTTGATATGTGATGAAAGCAGGTTTGTCATTATGTAAAATGTAAACATGAACTTCTGATGCCTGCCAAAGCAGCAGCTATCCCCAATTTATTAACTCTGCCAAATAGCGACACACCTTTTAAAAAAAGGAGGTTTATCTCTGCAGTGTGATGACAAGGCTTGAAATACTTTTTTTCGGTTTACATCAGTATCTGAAAAGGTTTTATTGCCACAATAAGTACAAACACACATATTAAACATTAATAAGAAATAAACCATAAATACAGAAAAACAAATATAGACATACAAAATAACTGTTGCATAAGAAAAAAGAGGCTGAATGGGTTGAGTGTAGAATTTGCAATGAATATGTAGTATATAGTTACATGCACTGGTGCATGTAACTTTTAAAATGACATACACAATTTATTTTATTTATTTTTACCACTATTTGGTGTACGTGTCCCTCTTTACCTCTCGTGTACCTCTCCTTTTCTTCTTAAATCTGTACATTTATGAAGTTGAAAACACTTTTAAGATCTTCTATTGCACTTACAGAAATTATGTAGAGCTCAGAGTTTACTCCCCACCCATTAAAACCGTTTAGAAAGTGCTTTACAGCGACCAAAACTAGAACAATTAGAGCTTTAAATGGTACACTAACGGTACCTCAAGGCTGTGTGTGATCACAAGTACAACAGCCCCCACCCGACCACGCCCAACAGGTTCAACAGACTTTTACCTTTCGACCAATAGAGGTTAGTTTAGTTACTAATTTACTCATAAAAGAGGAAAGAAAATCATTTGAATCACTTGAAATATGGCAGGCCCAATTTTTTTAATATTATTTTTTGGGCATTTTAGGACAGCTGAAGACATGAAAGAGGGGGAATGACATGCAGCAAAAAGGAGTAAACCTCTATATATGGGCGCCTGCTCTACCAGGTGAGCTACCCAGGCGCCCAGAGGGCCCTATTTTAACTATCTCAGTGCACGGCGTGAGACGCCTGGCTCAGGTGCGTTCAGGGCATGTATGAATCCACTTTTGCAAGAACAAAGGGTCAGTGGGCATGGTTCAAAAGGGTTGTACTTAGTGTATTAATTAATCATAGGTGTGTTTTGGGCGTAACATGCAATAAACCAATCAGAGGGTCATCTCCCATTCCCTTTAAAAGCCAGGCGCGTTTGGACCTTGGCGCATTGCTGTTATGATGGCGGATTTGCTAAGCAGGAAGGACAGATTTTCACAAGAAACTAGGTTTGGGCGATGTCCCCTAAATTGGCAGTTGACGATGTTTACAGTAAAATGTCGTGATGGTCATTTTTTACATAAATATTTGTTTCTACTACTATGGGCTAACAATTAACATAGAAACAATCTGACATACATTTAAATGCCCTCTGTAAATAGACAGTATTAAATGCTGGCGCTGGTAGGGGCAGTAAATAACAACTTGACCTACTTTCACTTAACTACAGTGCCGTAAAGTCTAGACTCAATCAGATGTCCGTGATCTGCTTAACAACAGTAAAGTGGAACGTTTGCCTTTAACAGAGCAACAGTAATAACCTAATATACCATTACTGAGTTTATACTACATTCTCGGTTATATTAGCACTGAATAACGCATTCAATAAACAGAAACCCAACTCTGCACATGAACAGATGCAGTATTAGCTCACACATTAAATAGCACCCTCATGAATTAGCCTACTGTTGCTAACGTACATTCATAAATCCTACATAACCTCGTCATCAGACTTACTTATTCATGCACGCACACAGTAGTATCCACAAAGTTAGTCCAATGAGGGGATAAAGGAAAGTGTGATAGCGTTCCACGTTAACGCTTTTTTCTCTCTCGCTCAAGACCGCGGTGTCCAAGCCGAGGCGCAGAGCATGGTTACCGCATGCTGCTACGTTACTAGTCCAGGTAGCGTTTGTCTGACAGGGTGGGGGGGGCATGGCATCACGATGGTGGCTCTCCATCGTGATGCCGGTCAACCATCGTCCATCGGCACAACCCTACAAGAAACCGATCTGCTTGTGCATGAAGTGAAAGCGCGCAAGCATATCATATAATGGTATTTCACATTGTAATTTTATTGTTAATCGTGTGTGAGTGTGTGAGTGAGTGAGTGAATCTTGGCATATTTTACTAATGTGCTGTTAAAATAACAATGAAATGCCTGTTATTGACATCAGGTCACATTCCGCTTCCTCAAGATACCGATATGCCAAGAACGCACCTGAACACACCTCCCTGTAGGGCCAGGTGTCAGGGGCGCACAGCTGGGCGCAGGTACATTTGCTATTTAAAGTGCTCATATTATGCTTTTTTGCTTTTCCCCTTTCCTTTATTGTGTTATATATCTTTTTGTGCACGTTATAGGTTTAGCCCAAAGTCCACCCCAAAGGGACTTACCATCTCCAACAGAAATCACTGTTCCCAAACTGCTCCAAACAGCTCTATTGTAGTCCAGCCTTTACTTCAGAGACAAACGTGGTCACTTTGGAACACACGTCATAATGCTCGCCTAGCTGCTAGCATGGTACACCCTCATACTCTGCAACTGACTGGCTAGTAGTACTTACTGCGCATGTGCGACTCCCAACAAAGATGGAACAGAAGTGAGATGCCTCACTCTGTAGCTAAAACGGAGCGCTCAACACACAGGGTGAAAAGAGGAGCTGCAGAAATGTGCAGTACAACAAATATATGGTAACCTTAAACCACATAAACCTATTCTGGTACAACCTCTAAATATAATTATGAACCTGAAAATGAGCATAATATGAGCACTTTAAATGACGCGGGCGCTGGACGGGAAATTGACAACTGCGTCGGTCTTAAACTAGCAAAGACACTTGCGTCGGGCTTTGCTTTGCTTTGCGCTGCGCTGCGCCGGGTGAAAGATAGGGCCCAAAAGCTGCAGTTTGGATCCTGAGCTCTTCTGACATCTCGAGGCACTTAACGCTGTTCATTAAGATTCGATTCATCGGTTGGATTTAGTTTTCAAGTTTTCTGCTTAACACCAATCAACGAAATGTTCCTTTACAAGTGATCTGACTTCTCGACTTGTATAAGAGTACCTCATCGCGCTCACCTTGAGGGATTTCTTTTCTCTACCTTTTGTCATGACTGTCAGCTGAAGGTGTCTTTAGACAAACACACCACGTTTTATAAAAATCCACATGCCACCATGCTCCTGCCCTGCTGTTTTCCTCGAGAGGAGACATTTGGCCGGCTCTCCACTGCGTACGTGCGGCTCAGTGCGAACACGAGCCTCCAATCCTATTCCTCCTGTTGTCACAGCAGTCGCTTTGCCCACCAACTTAATCCCCTCTGCTGCAGATGAGCAGGCCGACAAGTTAAGTGGACAGCACCCGAGTCTGCAGTTTTAGTTTTCCCAAGTGTACCGGTGCTCCCTCGCAGCCCGTATCCCACGTTCACTCCCTCCTCCTCCTCTCCACCACTCCCCCCTATGTAGAGATTAAAACTTATCAAAATATATGTAGGTTACCCTCTGACACATTTTTCGTGCTGTAAAGGTGCCCGGACGTTTTTCTTTTTTTTTTTTTTTTTTTTTAAACTTGGCTCCACATTGCAGTGTCCTCTCCAGGGCATCTCCGCACCAATTATTGTCAAGTAATAATCATCATTGTACTTTTTCCATCAGCAAGAGCCAGCTGTAGTACCAACGCCCCTCTAAGGTTGCCTGCTTCCTTCCTTCCTTCCTCTGGGAACAATAGTCAAGAATCCCAACATGACACTGCTCTTGGATGAGAGTTCACAACTTTCCCATCATGTTGTTATGGTTGCATCCTCCTAGGCCTAGTGGTGGCATAATCCCGGTTTTCTTCCATTTCTCTGAACTGAGCTGCGTGAGAAAAGAGGAAACTATGAATGACTTAAAGCAAGGAAAGTCAATGGACTAAGTGGATGCCAGCTGGTTGTGGCAGAGACAAGATCACCGGAGTGAAGCCTGATTTCTAGACTCTGCAGGAGTCCTACCGGGATTTAAAGTTGAGCGCCAGGTTTCACCAACATTAGATCCATGTATTGTACATGATCTGCAGGCCCAAAAGGAATCTGCAGATTTTTTTTTTTTGTATCCCTCCAATTTTCAGCAGTGATCTAGAATGAAAAGCTGCAGAATTTAGCGGAGTGTTTTTCTGCTTGTGGTGTGGGTTAACATTCTGAGTTTGATTACATTTTTATTTATTTTTTTAAATCTGCGGAAAATGGTGTATCAGTAACTGTTTAAATTAATGTATTTACTTTGTGATATACAGTAGTGACAATGGTCTACACACATACTCGTATAATAAGTTATATTTGGTAACTTACAACATTTTGCCTTGTGTCATTACTTTTATCGCGAGTAACACTGAATGTGAAGACATTGTTTACAAAAAAACCCACAGGGCACCTTTTTTTTTTTAAATCCCACCACTGATCGGCGCTTACTGACCTCCTATTCACATGTGCACTTCACATGTCCCTGGAGGGCAGACCCACATGCTATGTTGTGAGTGCAGATACAAGCCCTTTATGTTAGAAAATCTGGACCTCTGAGACTTTGTTGACAAATTGCGACTTTGGCTCAGGTAGCAAAGAAACTCCTAACTTGCAAAAAAATGTATTACGTTTTTAGTTTAATAGTAGGCAACGTTTCGGTATTTTGCCTGAAGATGGTCTAGTACCGAAACGTACTACGTGAACTTGTTTTAACATACAACACTAGTTTGGCATCATAAAGCATAAAAACCATGAATATATTAGTCTATATGACTTTCCATCTTTTTATGGCATGGCATCCCCTCTCTGGTGCTTTTTTTTTTTTTTTTTTTTTTCGAAGGTGGCAACCTTCCTGTAAAACTGTAACGCTTTGCGACTGTCCAAATAATTCAGCACTGGTGTTGTGCTGGCATTGGAGCCGCAAGTTAATTTGGGCAACATCTTCCCAGCAGTGGTAATGGTGATAATAAATGGAGTGTATTAAAAGGTGATGAAAAGCTCCACATGGCCAGTGAGTGATGAGGCGTCAGCGAAGGGTCCTTGGTTCTTACAGGTTTTGGAAATCTCAGAGGGACGATTGATTAAACCTGCAGAGTGACTTTGCGTGTCTATTGTTTAAGGGCGTTGTTTCGGGGAAATAACTTGTGGCGGTTGCATGGTATTTAAATGTTATTGCCAGGGTATCATACCAGATCACTGTCAGAACATAAAGGCAGTCACTTCATATCTTGCAGAAGTTTAATCAGTGTTGCTGCAGTTGGGGATGTCGCCGTAAGGCATGTTGCACGCATCCAGGCAAATACCATCTTGTCTTTTAACAGTACTTGTTCACCTTACTCCACCTCACTTACTGTGTCAGTTCTATGGTAATTACAGGTTGTGTTTTTATATTTTGCATATTGTTTTGGTGTTAAGTGCCTCTTTGAACTTCCTAACCCAGTCAAACAAGGTCGGTCCTTCAGCAAAGCAATTGTCACCCGACACATTACACGCTCCAACAAGGAAGTTGTTAAAACGAGTGATTTATTGTGAATTTTGAAATGACACAGATTTTGTTCGCAATGAAAAGTAAATGCATGTATGGTATTTAATGCTTCGTTTGGGTTGCGTTTGAACATGTGAGCAATTATGCCATTTCAAAAAAATTAGAACTTTTAATGAATAAGCGGCGAGTGAGTTGTAGCGGTTTTGTAAGGATGATTTACAACTCCAAAGAACAAGCTAATGTAGTGTTGCTTCACAGTAATATAAACAATCTCATTGCGTGGTTTAGGTAGAGTCATTTTAACACCGTTCAGCACGAGTTGGTGTATTCAGTACAAACGTCACCGGTTTGCTGCCAGCCCATTAAAAAAATAGCAGCAATGACAGAGTGGCTGTAACCAGCTGTGGCATTATGATGGTGGTGTTCAGTCCATCAGGATATTCATCTTGGTCGCCTTATGCACAAAAAAGTGACTGATGGACAAGTCGGATTTAGCTACTGGAGGGCATCCAACCCAAGTGAGCGATGAATTAGAGCAGGGTATTGCAGCCTCTGGACAAGGACAAGGCCAGCTCATATATTTGCTAAATTAAAGTGGCACATTTGGTTCAGATCATTCACAGTTTAATGTCAATATTTCTTTTTTTTTTCCTTTTTTTTTTTTTAGGAACACAAACTGTAAGGATTTATTTATAGAGAATAAATAACACTGAAGACGAAAAGGACCAGGAGGAGACAAAAAAAAAAACTTTTACAAGGACTACAAGTAAAAACAATTACACAAAGAAGCGAATCCAAAAGAAAACAAAATGTATTAACAATATAAATGCATTAAAGACATGAGTAAGTAGCTGAGTTATATGGACTTAACAGATGTTGCGTGATGTCTAATCAGATCAGTTTGGTTGACAAGTGTGAAGTACGTTCTAAAGAAGAGTTCTCTTAATTTCAGTTTCACCTTTCTTTAAGTTCCCACATTAGGTGTGACAGGAAATTGGCAGGACCATTCGCTGGGCGTTACGTCGGTTTCCCAGGCAGCAGCTCAACA
Organism: Perca flavescens; assembly: GCF_004354835.1. Classification (NCBI taxonomy): domain Eukaryota; kingdom Metazoa; phylum Chordata; class Actinopteri; order Perciformes; family Percidae; genus Perca; species Perca flavescens. The sequence goes on from NC_041337.1 coordinate 7,905,796, forward strand.
AATACGGCATTGCACACCACCAGTACCATTCTCAACACTCCGAATTATAGCAGTGAGAGAGAGAGAGCAGGTGATTGTCAGATATCTCAGTGAGGCATGCTTTGCTCAAGGCTACGTCTCTCTTGTTCCTGCCCTCGCGTCTCTCTCCTCCTTCCATTACTCAGCAGCAAGAAGCAAAAAGAAGGTGCGGTTAAATGCTCATCACACCGAAACTGTTATCCTCATCTCCCAAAACTGTTGTTGTCCAGACATGAAAGTGCATGCACGTTTTTAAAGTATTGCATTAGAAAAGCGTTGTATGGAAAGGGCAACATTTGATTAAGCTTCCTGAATTGCGCAAAAAAACAACCGTTTTTATTCTTGCTTTAGGTGTTTTTGGCCTCTGTCAAAAAAAAGATTGGTGGTTTAAATGGGATATGGAAACGCCTTTGCCGAATAACTTTTGATTAGGGCTGCAACTAACGATTATTTTAATAATCAATCTGTCGATTATTTTTTCGATTAATCGATGAATCGGATAAAAAAAACAAAAGCATTGATTTACATCAACTCAATACATACATACTTGTTGTTTTAGTTAATAGTTGTGTAAAGGTAAGTAACCCAAATAGCAGGCAGACAGACAGACAGACAGACAGACAGACACTTATTCATTAAATTATTACCATCATTGTAGTAAGTGCAAGTTAAGTTCATTTATACACCACACACTAATGTATTTGTCAACAATAACTGATATGGGACAAAGCACATAATATATACATGACAACAGATTGAAAAATAAATGGGCCAAAAAAGGCGAGTGAATAAAACCATGTCTTTAGTCTTGCAAACTATACCACCCCTGCTTTATTACTGTTATTACCGAGCTAACGCTAGCTTGTCATGCTAGTCTGCTGGATAACGAGTAAACAGCAGCACCAGAAGAGCTACTGGAGGGACGTTAGTTCCTCACTTCAGAACGGAACAGAAGTAGGATAGTGTAGTGACTTTACCCTGCTGTTGAACTCCCTTCCTCCTCATCAAGTATATGGAGCTAAATCAGGGCCAAATGTTTTGTTCATTTGAAAAAAATATATATAGTTGAAAAAATAAAGCTTGAAATTGAAAATTTAACTTTTGGTCAAAACTTGGAAAAAATAAAACCATGTATTCAAACTAAAAATAAGTGTACCAAGTTTTCTTTTCAGTTTATAGTAGATAAGTTTATAGAATAAAATATAGATTCAATTCTGGAATTATTTTGAATAAATTATAAATTTTCATTTTTCACTTTTATATTTGTTTTCAGTTCCACATTTCATGCTTTCAGATTCAGAACTTATTTTTTTTACGGCTTCAAATCTTTTTTTTAGGGCTTCAAATCTTTTTTTTTTTGGGCTTCAAATCTTTTTTTTTCGGTTTCAATTTTTTTTTTTCGGTTTCACATCTGTTTTTCACTTTCAGATAATTTTTTTTCGGTTTGAGGCTTTTGGCCCTGATTTGGCGTGTGGGGCGTGGCTTCAACTCAGAGAAAAAAAATGCCACTGAGGGGATAACATCGCAAAGTATCTATTCAAAAATGTATATCTTTCACATGTCTTACCTGTTGGCTGGTGCCAGTGAATACTGTGGTGCTATAAGTCATACATGGAAGGGGGAGAAGTCATTGTTCCTGCCGAACTGTAAAATCTGGCACAGTTTATTGCTCTTATAGTGTAATTGGTACCATTTGTTGTCCAAAACATTTTTTTAAATGGAACTTTGTCACTGGCATCAGTTTGTTAAGTAAAAATCACATGTATATAGTGGATAGAAAGCATTCAGTCATTCAAATGAACAAAACATTTGGCCCTGATTTAGCTCCATACAAGGACTCCAACATGTTTACGTTTTAGGTGCTGACTCATCACCGTGGTGCGCCCGTGCCATGCCGTCTCGCTTTTGCTTATCTTGCAATTAACACGTTTTTGATTTATTTAGTGTGAAATGCTCCCACACCTTGGATGACTTAGGTCGTACTGATTTCTCTGCCTCCGCCGAACAACGTTACGGGTCTCTCCGGTCTCTCTCTGTATTTCCTCTACCGCCGCTCTGCTCTTTTTTCTTTTCTTTCGCTCCGCGCTGCTCCGCTCTGCAATCAACTCAATTTTTTTTTTTATCTCCGCAACTAGGTGGCGCAATAGTTGCGCGACACAACCAATCGATAATTAAATTCGTTGCCAACTTTTTTAGTAATCGAATTTTATCGATTTTTATCGATTCGTTGTTGCAGCCCTACTTTTGATTCCTGAAGACTTCTCTCGTAGATGGTAGATGCGGCCAAGGCAACTTGTTTGTTTCCGGTTCACAACCTCTACTTCTTCTACTCGGTTTACTGGCAGATTATAGCCACGCGTAGCCTATAGTGCCAACTTCTGATGACACAACACTGTTTGCTACAAACCAGTTGATGGAAAATTCACTAATTCACATTTCAAAAGTTGTCAAGCTTAAAGTTCACTTGACAACTGAATGGAAACATGTCTTGTAATAAAGAAGGTGGAGAATAATGCTGAAGGCTCTGTAACTTTATCTGTGGGAGCAGTTAATTAGAAGAGATTTTCGTTTGTCTCCGTAAGTGTTAAAGTGCACAGCAACAGCACTTTGCAATAAGACACTAGGGAGAAGTTGGCACTTATGGCACTTGGTGGTCTGGGAAAACCCTGACGAACTTCCGGCAAATTTGAGATTTTCTCTGCAAGTAATTCTGGCCATTTCCAATTTTTTCAAAATCGAGACACCAATCCCAACCGTTGAGGCGGGCTTTACACGATGACGATAGCGCAGTGACGGCGAGCAACTTTTTGTTTACATTCAACATGACGGCCACCGAAGGGCAGCAACCTGTTGATGCTGCTGTCGCTACGTCCTCCGGATCGCTGGTCTGATTGGTTGAAGGACTATCCAATTGCGTACAGAGTCATTTGAGCGGTGCCCCTTTGGAAATGCGCTGTGAATGAAGCTTGCCTAGACCCACTCTCACTTACAACTGAGAGTGGGTCTGGTGTCAACCAGGCTAGGCACTTGGCACTCATTATGGTGAAAAATCTACAATTACAGAGTGCTGTAATGCAAACATTACAGAATTCCTTCAGTTTAACAGCGTAAATGTTAACCCTCCTGTTGTCCTTAGGTCAAATTTGACCCCTTTTTTAAAAATGTCTATATTAGAAATATGGGTTTCTTTTTAACCAAATTACCACAAAAAAAGGATGGATCACTCTCATTGAATTTCAGGAGAAAAATGAAATGGTTTCAAATCAGTATCCTGACTAAACTCATCCACTACATACGTTCCTTTGATCTTAACTATTAGTCAAAATAATTCATAATTTCTGCTTTTTTAACTCAAATAGTAGGTATAATTCTATATAAATGAGGTTTATTGACCATGAATTCCAAAAAGTAGTGTAAAACTAGTGGTAGTAGGTTGGTGTTAGTGAATACAAAACAAAAGACGTTGGAAAAAGCGATGCAAATGTCGAAAAAAAGGTAAAAAAAAAAAAAAGTGTTAATCTTTTTGACCCGGGAGGACAACACAATGGTTAAATTATTGCTGCAGAGGTCTACCAGCATTTTTACATTGTATGTATATTGTGGTCATGGCCCAATTGTGACTATTTCAACAGCAGCTTTATGCAGCCAGACTGACAACTAGTAGCTGATGGAATTGTGTAACTGTAGACACAGGCATTAGTTTAATAATCCCGGAAGGCCAACTCAGTCTCTGTACTGTTGTTCATGTGGTGTGATCCCCTCATGTTGTCTGCCTGCACCAATTTCCCTGAGAAACACTTCAGTTTAGCTGCTGTTTGATGTTAGTGAAATGTTTTTCTCAAAGGTACCATGTGGAGTGGTTCAAACCCTAGGAGTTCTGTTGTGCGTGTTTTTCGATTGGGGCCTCGCTTCATTTTTGGTAATTTTTAATCCATGGTAGAGAAAGACCAGGAAAAGAGGGGGGAGTTAGGTAGCAAACAAAGGTCCATGGTGCCATTGATGCTGTGCTGAATTTATGATGCAATGTTTTTTTTTTTTGAGTTACAAAAATGTCTTTTCCTCAGTATGGGCATGGTTTGAATATATTTTCCAACAATCCCTTTAAATTAACCAAAGTTTGCGCTTAATTAAGAATGAATGCAGCATATATAAATATATATAGTATATAAAAAATGTGTATAAAATGAATCTTGTTCAACATACAGCTACACTTGAACTGTTCTCAGCAACTCAGTTTAACCCTTTATTAAGCTTAGAGACTGAAATTCAACTTTTTGACCGCCTCAGCTTCCTTTTTGAGTCATATTCAGTTTAATGTATTACTAAGCAACAGGGAAAAATGACAAAAAGGGGAAAATGGTAGTAACTTAATTGAGACTCTTGACTTTTGTTTACGTAGGCGTGTCCTTCAAGTGGCTGGCTAGTGAAAGACACGCACAAATGCACACACTCAAGCACTTAAACACAAAGGCTTAATACAGAAGTGATGCTGTCCACCCCCACCTTCTCTGTCATGCTAGCCTTTCACACTGGGGGCGTATTCTTCATTGTGCACGTACTCACGCAATCACACACATTGCACTCACATGGCATGGAAACACTGCTCAGCCTAAAGGCTTTGTCGTTGCCTAGCTGCCCACCTACTTACTTGTACCCACCCATCTTCACCTGTTTAGATGCTTAAGACCAAAATAGACCTGAAAGTAATTGCATTATCCCCAGGTACTTTAAATGCAATCTCTGAGTGGCTGTTGATACTTGTAGTCACCGTGGGCGGTTCAGTGAGGGTTTGACTGGGTTTGGAAGTGTCAATCTGTCATGGTGCCCACTCACGGAGGACACCGTTGCAAAAGCTAGTTGCGTGGTTAAGTCTTTTGCTTCTGGAGCAACATTGAGCCCAGGGTTCCTGCCCAAGCTTGATTTGCTGTGTCTTCAATCTTTTGTCTCCATCTCAACTTTCCCACTTTCCAAAGACTTACGTCACTGCCGGCCCTTATGGGCCCGGTTCGCCTGACTAACCGAAGGAAAGTATAAAAATGAAATGAAATAACCGCAGTTACTGTGTTTACTTGGAAAGTTAAGGCTGAGGTGTGCTTCAAACAAACTATTTTGTACGATGTGTCGTCCCGCCACGTCTGAGGGCAAAAGTGTTTTATAGCGGTTTTGAATGGCCTCTCTCAAAGACGCAGTCAAATTCTTTCCATTAATAAAGCAAAAAGATGGTCCTTTATACTGTAATTTCAGAACTTATCATGTTTGTTTTTAATTAGCCCCCTTTTTATATAGTTTACTTCTTATTAACCCCCATGTTTGTTTCCCTCCCCCTCTGTTTCTCCCCTCCCTCAGCTCTTGGAGTATGTTGGCAAAGGAAAGAGCATCATGGACGTGGGTTTGGCCCAGGCCCGCCAGCCACTAACCACCCGCTGCCACTACTATGAAGTAGAGATCGTTGATGCTGGAGAGAAGTGCTACATTGCTCTGGGCCTGGCAAGGAGGGTGAGCTTTCTAAGAAAAGAACAACTTTTGACAACTTTATACACACACACACACACACTCTCACACTTTAACTCAACAGAGAAGCACATTCTTTTGTACTTTTGGTCCTTTTCCCCCATTTTTCTACACTGTTTTACATTAGGCATTGTAGCTCAAAGAACTCGTGGAATGTGGACTGCAAGAATAAGCCTCCCATTTGCTGATCTTCCATTCTCCCCCTCTGGTCCCCATAGTATAACAAGTCGTTGAGCTCAAAACATGCTAATGATGGAAAACTTTGACAAAAACTTTGAATTGGGAATGAGGCGAGTAATTGGCATGTGCAAAATGTTCCTCAGGGTCTGTCTTAAGAATGTTGTAAACTTGTCCTGATGGTGGAGAAGCAGCGCTTTTGTCATTTTAAATGTTGGGTCCAAGCCGGTCTTTGATTTAGAGAACATGGACTTTGTGATATCGGTTCTACTCGTGGTAAACACGGTGATACTGTCAAAAGCTTTATTTTCTTTCCCATTATCCAGCAGCTCTGCCATTCTCTTTGGATGTAACGGCCCACTTTTTGGGTAGATGAAACACCTCCAAGAGGAAAACACAATTAGAGACATTTTAACAGCTCTTACTTGAACCCTTATTTCTTTTTCCAAAGAATGCACATGCGGTTCCCATTTCAGCATCGGCACTGCAGCTCTGCAGTGACTATTACCGTGTTGAATTGCTTTGAAGAACGAAACAGACAAACCTGTAGATGTGTGGGAACTGAGTGAAAATGATGCACATTAGGAGATGCAGAGAATCATTTTAACAATGGTTAATATATCAAGCCATTTCAATAGACCGCTGCAAGGATGTAAAGTATAAGCAGTAATAGTTTAGGATCTTGCAGGGCCATCTTGAATCCTCCTTACTAAGCTTATAAAGGGCAGGACTAAACTTGTACGAATGTCTGCTTTCTGATAGATGGATTCTCTCACATAACATTTTACCTAATATTATTCTTCTGACTCAGGAACTGTTTCTTCGACAGTATGAGTTCATGATTTGTGAGTGTTTTGCTCCCTGTAAACTCAGCCTCGAAAGTGTTGTGAATGTGAAATATTAGTGACTGCCAAAGCCAAGGCCTGTGGAAAGCCTGCCAGCACTGTCTCCCCCAGGGTCAAAACTCTGCTCCTTTTTAATAACAAAAATAAAATATGAAACATCTCTGAAGGTCTCCGAGGCTATTTATATAAAACGGATCAGAGGGATGCGCAGGTCACTGAATGACATGTCATTTGCAAATATTGGTAAATATATTGTTAGGGTTGTTGGCTTTTTGCAAAGTCATTGATATCTCCCACCTGATATTTACACAATAAGACGCAGCAGTGAATCGGTGCTCGTACTAATTAACCATCTTCATAGATATGTTGCTTGCCAAACCACCGCTCTGGCGATGGCAGCGTTGCACATATTCCACCCTTAAAGTTCAACTTTCTGTTCAAGGAAAATTAAACTATAATGCTGTGGCTACTGTGCATATTTTTCCATTTTTTTCAAAAGAGGATAAAACCTTTTTTGGACATATTTGTGGAAACCGCTTCTGGGTGGGCATTTCCCTTGGCAGCTGTTGACTGAGAGCCGTTGTTGCTAAGAAGACATGCTATCAATATCCGTGGTGCACTACTGACAGGAGCACGTAGGATAGTTATCCTTCGAAGGTCGGTACAAAATGTTTCTTCACTCACATAGAATTTATTATTTTTGGGAGTACCATTGTGCTGTTGTTTGTCCTCACGTGGAAAGTGGAGGAAAGGAGAGTCTCGCATTGCCAGACCTTCCTCCACAGCGCGGCGGAGGAGGGGCTGGTTACTCCACACAGCATTCCGGGATGGGAGAACACATGCTCTGGTTTATTGTCATTTCTTTTAAACCAATCACAATCGTCTTGGGCGGCGCTAAGCACCGGACGGAACAACGGTGCCTCTGCAAAATAGCCTCGGGACGGAACTTGTTTTGGTGGAACACGTGTACGTTCAAAGGTTGTTTTAAGCTGCTTACACACATAGCCGACAGCTGACCGTTGACATAAAAGCCAGTCGAAATGATCAGTCTCCCCGTGTTGGTCCAAAAAGTGCCACAGAGCACACCAAAAAGACGAGACGAGACGTAATACATCTCTATAACAGCAGGCGGCGCTAATCTGTATTGTTGCCCAGGAAATGAAAACCGGCAGCTGATTGGACGAACGCGTCACATGGGTTTGTTTTCTCTGGAAATTCAAAGCAAAGACTGTCATGGCGGCCGAGAATACGATCTCATATTGTACTAAAATAGTTCACTGAAACATGTTTCTGAAAACATTTTAAGCGAGAAATAGGCCGTGCAGTTGCTGAATCTGTCTTCATGTCAGCTCAACAAAGGTCAGTTTAAAAGATTTTCATCAGATTTTGAAGACTCTAGTCACGCTCATTCCGCTCGCCATTTCCGGGTGAGTCCCGACTGCCCTGCCGGCGACTGAACATGTCAGGTCGGCCAAAATGAACGCTGACAGCCCCCCAGACTGACGACGGCATGGGACACACCGAACAGATTTGCATCACTGACCTCACCAGACTGATAATCGGCTAAGTGTGTCAGCGCCTTTAGTCGTGCAACAGAAAACGGACAGATAGTCTAGCTAGCTGTCTGGATTTACCCTGCAGAGATCTGAGGAGCAGTTAACCACAGTCCTCATAAAATATTTCTTTTATTTTCTTAGTGTTCAAGTTATTTGTTTAGGAAAGCAGCCTTCTGAGTACCTTTGCATAGTCAGTCTATTTTCATTCCAGCTCACTATATCGGCCGCCATATCGATAATTGGTGAATTTTTCCTCTCTGAAATCGGTATCGGTCTCTGAAATCACATATCGGTTCAGCTCTGGTTGAAACTCACAGAAGCGGGGGTAGTCTTGTAACTAGGGATCAACCGGTACTGGTTTTCAAGGCCGATACCGATTTATTAGTAGATATATAACCAATAACTGATATGCATTTACAGTGAAAATTAAAATCTTTAAGTCAAAATGATTTTGGAATATTACAAATTCCTACACAAAACTTAGTTTAAATGCTTTTAGCAATTATTTAATAAATTAGAACATAACACTTTCAACATAATACCCAGTAAAAAGATAGTCAGATGATAGTGTTGTGGGCGGGACATGAAGTCAGACTCAGTGGTGAGTGAAACTGAAGCAGAGAGACAGACACAGAGCTGTAGCCGAGCCAAAGTAGACCACTTTTAATCCATTACGGTAACTTTATCGGTTATCAGGCAAATAAAACGCTGATACAGATAATCTGCAAAATGCCAAAAAACGGCCTATCCCTACTTGTAACACGTGGGGTAGTCTGTTATGATTTGAATCACGGAGATCAGAGTAACTAATGTACCGTGCTGAAATCATAGATGGAACTGTGCCTTGTGGCTGTAGAAATTATGATTATCAAGAATTATTATTTTGTGTGCCTGCCAACACAAATGATCGTACTGACACTAGGCACCAAAAATTCGCACCCCCCTGAAGGACATGCTTTGTTTGTGCTGTCTCTGCACAAAAACTTGAATGTCTCGTTTTTGGTAGTGTACACAATTCGAAAAATAATTAGCAGGGAGATATATTATTTATATTATTTTATATTAATTATACTGATTTTTCAGCAAAAAAGTGAATTTTAAACTTTTAAGCTTTTAAATCACAAATCTACATCTATTATATGCACTGAATTATTTTTCTGTGAATTGAGAGCAAAAACTAGTATACCCTCTGATGGAGCTGAATTGTGCACACACATGCTCTCAACACACACACACACACACACACACACACACACACACACACACACACACACACACACACACACACACACACACACACACACACACACGATGCTACCATAAGGGAAGAAGTTGAGTGGCAATAACTCCTGTCCCATTACCTCCTCATAGTTCCTCTCTCCTTTCTTTTAGCTCCACTATTTCTCTCTCTGCATCTGGGTTTCATTATAAAGACATTAAGCTTAAGTCCAGGAGAGGTGATAAAGTAGCAAATTGAAGGGCTTGGGTAATGAATGTTTACTCAACAGCAGTCGCAAGTTTGCATGCTGGTCTTTTTCACACAACGTCCCGGGGTAAGGAGGCCTGAACATAAACACAAATCCACCATTAATGCCCCACAGACTGCCAGATTCTGCCTTTCTGTCTCTCTCGTTTGCTGTATATTGTGGTTGCTGACTTCAGGCTCAACCTTGTACTCAATCTTCTTCACTTTACAAATCTCTTTCGTCCCCTTTGCCAACTCGCCCTCTCTTCTCATCTCAACATCCGCTGTCGCCAATCACCTCTCAAGAAGAGTTGGTCCCGACTGAAATATCATAACAAATATTGGATGGATTGGTGTCAAAGTTTGTACATACGTTCATAGTCCCCAGATGACAAAGCTTACTTTGGTGAGCCTCTGACTTTACATCCAGCACCGTCAGCAGTTTTCAGTTATCCAGTGAAGTATCTCAACAGTCTACTTCATGGATTGGCACCAAATTTTTGTTCAGACATTCAATTTCCCCAATGTTTCCTCTAGCACCAAATACCTGCAAAACGGATGGCATTCCCATCAGCCTCAGTTGCACACACGCATGGTTAACATCACACCTTCCAAACACTGTCCCAGTTCCCTGCACATTGTTTTAATTCTTGCCAAAATCCCAATGAGAAAATGCCAAATAAAGGGAAAGTCGAGGTTTGACATGTTAAATTAGCTGGTTTTAAAAAGTTTGCCAGGGAATTTGTGCATGTGATAAGTGTGAAAGTTTTGTATGCAAGGTATGTGTTGTTTTTTTGCGTGTTCATAATCTTAAGATCTGTTTTGACCCCACTGCAATTCCTGGCCCTGACATGACCTCTTGCTTTCTCTCTCTCATTCCTCTGAAGATAAGGGTCTCTATGAACGTACAGCATGCATATGCTTGGTAGCACGGTTGTTTTTCATCCGGTACACACAGCGGTTGCTAGGCTGTGGGACAAAGAGAGATCGAGGCTTAGTTATGGGGTAGATGGGAGCGTGAAAGTCGGGAGGTAGAAAAATCAAGGGAAGCTATTCAGAATATAAAAAAACACAGGAAAAAAAAGCAGGAAAACCCTCATGTCCTGAAAAACAAACAGAATCCTACAAAAGAAAAAGATCATGACCCTGTGTTAGGACAGGGAAGTGAAGAAGGAGGTAGGGGAGAAGGGTTGGAAATGGGAAGGTGGATGGATGGGTGTCGTAGTCGTGATAGAGGACCAAAGAGATGGATATGATTCAGAAGCCATCAGTGTCTGAATGGTTTTCTCAGCTCACCCGTGACCCCTCTGTGTCAGACGAGTGTATTGACTTACGGTCTGTTCATGTACATAACACGTTAATAAAGCCACACACACTATTGAACACAAAGAAGCAATAAAACTGCTCAGGAGACTGGAATGGCAGCGTTTCCTCTGTCCTGGTATGCCCCGGGACCCGGTCCTGGGAACAGCGCTCTTCCTCTTCCTCTTGTGATGCAGCAGTCCTACTAACCGTTTTTCAGTGCCGCTCCTGTGGACCTGTTTATTCTAAGAGGGTCAATTTAGGATAAAACAAAGGACCAGTCACTGTGCCAAGGCCTCTGATCTGGAAGATGCAGACCACCAGCAGAATAATGTGTGCGGTAACTTGGTCGGTGTAAATTACATTTAGAACGGCAACGATTTAGTTATTCGATTAGTCGATCGACAGAGAATTATCAGCTATTTTTCAACTTTTTTTCTGTTGCCACGTTACGTTTGCTGTTTCCCCCGATTCACTAATGTGAGAATTTGATGGGTTTGGTCATGAAAATAATTGGTAGTTGCAGCCCTACTTAAGAGGAGCAATGAGCCACAGGACCTCGGTGCAGGGACTGAATCTGTTCCTTTAGCATATTAGCACACAGATTTTGTGTTTCCGCTGCATCCGAAGAACTGACGATTGTACACGAGACAACACCACCGAAGGGATCATTATCTCCATAATTTCTTGTTGTGCGTCCGATGATTGAATGAACGTTGGAAAGCAGAAGTGGAAAGGGCGATTGCAAATGGCAGGGAGGCAAGATACCTTGCTGGTGTGGCTCTATGGATGACCGGGTCGGTCTGTCGGTCGGTCGGTCGGTCAAACTATGCAATGAAGACGGCCTCTAACCTAACGCTAACGTATGGTGGTGTTTCTGTACTGCACTGTCTTGTTACTTGGTGACTGGGTGGAAGGGTGTAGGGAGTCAGCCCTGCAGATTTATCAGTGTAGCTCTAATGTTGACATTTTGTCGACACATTTAGCTATGTACTGTACAGCCTCACAGAGTCCCTAGCATGTGCTGTAGACCTATTCTAGTGTTATATTATTGCTTAGCTGTCCACCCCACAACTTTAATGTTTTGGGCACTGTCCCCGCTCTCATGGCATCATTTTCGCCCACAGCAAGCAGCTGTTTTCAGTGAAAAGGCTCTACAACCTGACTCAACACTTCCTGCTCATCACCAAACAGCTGGCAGACACAGTTGGACGCTAGCTGGTGAACATAGTGGAGCATTTAGCAGCTTAAAGAGACAGTTAAGTCCCTCGTGAGTTGGTAGTGACTCCTGAAGGAAATATGGTTCTCTATATCAATTTCAAACTTGGCATGTTGTGTTCACAACTTGTTTCCACTGCCCCCAAATGAGATTCCGCTCCCAGGTCGTTAAATGAATGGTACTAACAAGTGTTTTCTAGCAGTGGGAAATATGAACTCTTGCAGCAGTCTCAAGGCTGACGTTTGACCAGTCCTTTGAACTCACCCCCAATAGTTTAGGGCCATTTGACAGTACCAGCTCTGAAGTAGGGAGTTGGGGCAGGAACCTAAGCTGTAGTCTTCTAATCCGAGTCGGACCTTGGTTATTGTCTGCAGATAGTACCTGAGTAGTCTTGCATTGCCAGACCTCCACAGCGCTGTGTCGGCAATGGTATGGTCTGGCTGCAAGAGTTACCATTTCTGGAATAGGGTAAAAAGACGTTCTGGCTTGCTGGTATTTCTTTAAACCAATCACAACCACCCTGGGGGGCTCTAAGCCCCCGGACGCTGTGACGGTACCCTTGCAAAAGACAGCGGAGATAGCGGAAGGGGAGGTTCATCCGGTACCGGATGTCAGGCTTTATACCCGGTAAACCAGTCTAGTACCTGCCATAATGACAACCCTAAAAGGTTACCCGAAAGGGACAGATCCAAAACAAAGAATTTGTTGTTGGGGTAGAACACTGCTAAGCTCAACACTATGTGTGCACTGCATCATGTCATTTTTTCGGCCATTTATTTCAATAACAACAACAAACCTGCTCAGTTTGATCTGTATGCATCAACAAAACATTTGCATATGCACTTGCATCCATAAAAAGTGCTAAACATGCCCAAACGCATACACGGGCTGTTGTTGTCTTTACTGATGTCAGACGCTTTCTGTCATCGTGTGGGGAGCTGGGGGTTTTAGCCTGATGACACAAGGTTATACAAACAGACCTGCATTAGTTCCCTACACAGTCTCTGCCCAACCCCTATAGCCGAGGTTGTGTGGGCGCGTACAACCAGAAACCCACTATTTTCCCTCCCTACTAACTGTATCCATACACTCACATCTGCGGGAAGTCCTCTTTTTAGACCACTCTGCGATATGCCAGTGTGATAGTTGCTGCAGATGATGGGTATCTGCTTCCACACGGTTCCCCACACTCGGCCCGCACCTTTCCGCTCTTAGGCTTTCAGACTTGTTTACTCTGCCACCGTGTGGAAATGCAGGCTGCTCTGATGACACCGGTGTATCAGCTGTGGATCTGAGTGCGGGGGCTTTGCTCGGCCATGCTGTTGACACAACGCCGGTGTTTGTTGTTCTTGGAGGCAGCTTGCATTTCAATGATGGCTTCTGCAGGCCGGGGGATGGGGATGGGGTAGTGACCATGTTTGGAAAGTTTTCCAGTATGTGAGAGTGGACCAGCTGGTTAACATGGTGCGCTCTCTCTCTCTCTCTCTCTCTCTCTCTCTCTCTCTCTCTCTCTCTCTCTCTCTCTCTCTCTCTCTCTCTCTCATGCATTCCATTATATGTTGATAGAGAAGGAGTGTAGGTGTAATTTAGTGGCGCCACCACTGATTGAAAAACAAAAAAAATCGTAGCATTAACTGTTGTAATTCCAAACCACAATAGGTTGGAATGTTTCTTTTATCAGAGGGAAAGCTGTTCCAAGTCCCACAAAACAATATGATCTGTGCTTCACAGAATTCATGGCTGAGAAAAAAAAATCGTTGTTTTTACACTGAAGAGTCTGAAGATTGAAATCTTATTTTTACACCGTCAAATTGTTTACTTACACATTCTGTATGACATTCTCCCCCATCTACCACAATGAATGCAAACTACTTGGTGAAGAAAAGATAACATGGTGATGTTTTTGATGGGGTTTCTGTTTTCTTGAATCGTGCTGTAGCAGCTGCAGTTTGTCAAATACGTTGGTAGACAAAAATGTGTTTGTTGCCACTTTGATTTTTTTCAGTAGTTGTCCGCCTAAGTTACTGTTGCTACACCTGTCATGCTGTCTCGCATGAAACATATGCGGTTTACAATAATGACGATGCCAGATCTGTGAAAGTTTTTAGTTATTTTTTTAAACAATTAGGGATGCACTGATTTATTGGGCGGACATTGGTATCCCGCGATAATCGGGGCCTGATGGAATATGGCTTTTTGGCTTCTTAGTTTAAAGGTCCCATGGCATGAAAATTTCTCTTTGAGGTTTTTTAACATTAATATGAGTTCCCCCAGCCTGCCTATGGTCCCCCAGTGGCTCAAATTGGCAATAGGTGTAACCCAAGCCCTGGATATTCTGCTCTGCCTTTGATAAAATGAAAGCTCAGATGGACCAATCTGGAATCTTCTCCTTATGAGGTCATAAGGAGCAAGGTTACCTCCCCTTTCACTGCTTTGCCCGCCCAGAGAATTTGGCCCACCCATGAGAGAGAGAGAGAGAGAGAGAGAGAGACATCATGGCTTGCAAACAAGCGAAGTGGCAGTTGGTCAAGGCCACACCCTCCACCTTGCATACTAAGGAAAGCTGATTGTGGGACTGGCTATAGTGGCTGTAATTCTGCACCAAGGCTGAATTTCGGGAAAGAGACTTCAGATACAGTATTAGGGGACCACTAAGGTCTATATAAAAGAGACTTCAGATACAGTATTAGGGGACCACTAAGGTCTATATAAAAGAGACTTCAGATACAGTATTAGGGGACCACTAAGGTCTATATAAAAGAGACTTCAGATACAGTATTAGGGGACCACTAAGGTCTATATAAAAGAGACTTCAGATACAGTATTAGGGGACCACTAAGGCCTATATAAAAGAGACTTCAGATACACTGTTAGGGGACCACTAAGGTCTATATAAAAGAGACTTCAGATACAGTATTAGGGGACCACTAAGGTCTATATAAAAGAGACTTCAGATACAGTATTAGGGGACCACTAAGGTCTATATAAAAGAGACTTCAGATACACTGTTAGGGGACCACTAAGGTCTATATAAAAGAGACTTCAGATACAGTATTAGGGGACCACTAAGGCCTATATAAAAGAGACTTCAGATACAGTATTAGGGGACCACTAAGGCCTATATAAAAGAGACTTCAGATACAGTATTAGTGTTAACTGCCCCAAATGTTTGGTTCTGGGAGCCATTAATGTCTGTATAAAATTGTATTGCAATCCATCCATTAGTTGTTGAAGTATTTCTGGGGCTAGGTACCGAATTCAACACTTTTTGGTCACCGACCGAATTGCCTCTTAAGCATCGAGTATCAAAGAATGCCTCGTCATTCCGTACCCAATTGCAATGCCTAAGCAGTAAATCTCATCCAATCAGCACGCAGCATGCTTCTACCAAGATCTAATAATGTCTGTGACTGGCTGTCTGACGTTGCACGTCGTAGAGACAAGCAAGGAAAAACTCTACGTTACACAGAGACTCACGTAGTAGGAGCTGAAAAATAAATGAAAAGATTTGTGCCGTCATTGTCATTTATTTAAAAAAAAAAAAAAGTATCTTTAAGGAACCGGTATCGGTACCGGTATCAACATTTTGAATGATACCCAGCCCTAGGTATTTCTGTCTGGGCCAAAGTAGTCGACTGAGCGACTTTGTCACCCCACTCTTCATAAATAGGAGATACTGTAATATTGAGATACTGTAATGCTGTACTATTATAAAGCCTCAATCTCAGTGTGTAGAGAAGGTAGTGCTGCTTCAGTTTTTCCCACTAACCCACCATATTTATTTGACGTATAGAGCACTAAATAGATGTTTTGAATTAGAGATGATGGACACAACAATTACCCGGGAAGACGGCATTTGACCGTTGATCCATTCATCAGACACAAGTCTGCGGTTTCCATTAAAGCGCTATAAATCCACCCGTTATTTGTTTAGCCGTTCCTAATGTTGTCTTATTTCAGAGCGTTCCTCCAAATCGCTGATCAGATTCGAGTCTGTGGATCATCAATCAGGGAGCGGAACACCCAGACGTTCCTCTCCTCCTCGTGGAGATTCAGCCCAGATGCCAGCCAACCAGAGGAATCCTTGGGCTTGTGGTTGAGACGAGGGGGAAGAGGAGCAGACTTGGCTTCAGGCTTGGAGGAGTAGCTGCATTCCTCCATGTCTCTCTGTCTTCCTCTGCTGATTTCTCACTCTGTCCTTTTCCCTCGCTCTATCTCTCGCTCTCACTTTCCACCCACCCATCTCAATTTCCTGTTCCTCGAGCCCCAATGGGGTTGTCAGACAGGATCGTTGATGTTTCCCTGATGTCCTGTCCTCAGAATGCTGCGCTCTCGTCTGCCTGGCCAGACCGAGCCGACTGTCTTCCCGTTACTCGTTTCTGCACACAGACGCTAATAGTAATAATTTCAACGGACCCTGTTTTGTTCTAGAGTAATGTATTGCCTCTTTAGTCTCTGCATCAGTCATCAGTGGATTCGTTCTTTTGTTTGCATGGAAGCACAGTTTCTGTTTTGGACGTTATCCTGGTCATATTTTAGATTCTTTCTTTAGACTAGATGAAATTGAAAGGTTGCCTTTTTTTTTTTTTTTTTCTCTCTGTTAATACTAGCTGTAGGGATATGCCGTAGGGAAAGTTCACCTGAGAGAGAATGTGATCAAGAAAGCATTTAGAAGATGTAAGAGATGAAAGAGGAGCATAATGTAATTTGCTCTCCTCCTCCTGCTCCTTCCTCTCTTGTTCAGTAATGTGTTTCTACAGTAATGTAGGAGCAGCCAAAAAGACAGATAAAAATCTCTGGTAATTACCTCTGAGTCATGCTCTGATCTAATCCTAAAGTTGGCCCACTAGTTATTTCTGTTGGCATGGTGAAACCTGGAGAAAGGCATACGTGTACTGTACATGCGGACAGATGGATAGAGAGAGACAAACACATCCTCAGACTCAGACTGGTATCCAAAACAGAGTGGGAAAGGAATCCTCACACTCATTAACATGTTGACATTTGGTACCATGATTTTTAAACTGCACTGGTCACAACACATTAAACCTGCTACTGGCTTTTTTACTTGATAATTTAGAGTCGACTGACAGCATCCTGGCATCGTCAGACCAAGTTGCGAAAAATGGGAATTAGTCTGGAAGCTCTCGGTAGAGCTGTAACAATTAAAAATGTTACTGAACAATTAATTGTCTCAGGAATAATTGCCATTAACAATAAAATGTTCTCTTTCAGTCAAATTCTTTAAAATTGTTATTTATGTATTTATTTGTCAAATGAAAAAAAGTTTGGAATGACATCCAGGATACAGCTTTTGGTTATGGTAAATGTCCAATATATTATGTCATGTGACCCAGATAATATAATAAGACAACTACACAGCCTATGAAGTAAATTACATCTCTTTATTAACGTATTTTGTTCTTAAATTAACAGAAAATTGACAAAACCATCAACAGTCATACCTCTGGACCTTAGTTAATGTTAGCAATTCAATTCAATTTTATTTATAGTATCAAATCATAACAAAAGTTATCTCGAGACACTTTACAGATAGAGTAGGTCTAGACCACACTCTATAAATTCCAAAACCCCAACAATTACAGTAATTCCCTCAAGAGCAAGCATTAGCAGTGGCTATTGCGACAGTGGCAAGAAAAAACTCCCTTTTAGGAAGAAACCTCGGCAGACCCAGACTCTTGGTAGGCGGTGTCTGACGGACCGGTTGGGGGCGTGAGAATTAATTGCGGTTAAACAGAGAAATGGCGATTACTTTAAAAAAAAATATTGCGATTGGACAATTATGTAATAATTGCTACAGGCCTATCTCTCGGTTCATTTTTGATTTCCAGTGGGCGTTATCAGCAAATTCCCAACATGTGCCGTAGAGGTGTGAGGTCTCGATTCGTTCCTCCTCACCCTGTTAGTTTTTTTTATTTTTTATTTTTATAGGTTTTTCCTTATCTGATTTGAGGTTCTAAAGATGGAGCGTGTCATATGCTGAACAGATCGTAAAGCCCCTTGGGGCAAAGTTGTGATATTCGGCTATATAAATAACATTTTTACTTGACTTGGTTGTTTAAATCCGTTATATCCACGACTGTGGAAATGTATATTTGACTATGTTCACACTGCAGGCAGAAGTGGCCCAAATCCAGGTCAGACTTCTTCAGAAGTACTGTGAACACTCAAATCTAGCCCAGATCTGATTTTTATTGTTATATTTTTTTCAAATCAGATTCAGGCCACTTCCATATGTGGTCCTGAATCAGACCCAGATCTGATTTCTTTTTTTTTTTTTTTTTTTTTTTTTGGTGTAATGAAAGTGAGGGCCGACGCGCGTCGGCTGAGGTGGGATCCCGGTCCCTCCGTCTCACCCGCACCGTTGGGGAGGTGGAGCGTGAGCGTGTACGATAGGACCCGAAAGATGGTGAACTATGCCTGGGGCAGGGCGAAGCACACAGACCTCTGTAGTGAATTTGCAGCCATAACCCCGCAGAAGGCCAAAATAGCCAATTTGGCTCTCTTTCTCGTCATTCTTCTCCTCAAAAACATTTTGAAATAAAATTGAAAATGCTTCCTCCATAAGCTCCTTAACTTTAGTGCGACAGCGTGCTGCGTCTGATGTCATTGTTATTTTGCGCATGCGGGTCAGTTCGAAACCGCAAACAGTTCACACTGGAATCTGATATAGGCCACATTTTAAAAGGTAACGTGAACAGCCAAACAAAAAAAAAAATCTGATTTAGGCATTAAGACTTGCGGTGTGAACGTAGCTTTTGTGACCCGTGTAACTGTTTTGTGTCTGTGCAGGACTACCCCAGGAACAGACACCCAGGATGGAGCCGAGGTTCGGTGGCGTACCATGCTGGTGAGATTTTAAGCCCCTTTTCTCTCTTTCTCTTTCTCTTCTTCTCTCAGTCTAGTTGTATTTCTTAGAAAGTAGGCTGTGTGTTATTTCCTTTTAGGAGTGTGGAATTCCTCCTGTAGTCTTTTTTTTTATTTTTATTTTTTTAGATGAAATAAATAAATCCGATCAGATAGGCTTCCTCAGAAGCATCCATCTGCTGCTTTTTAGATGCAAACATCACAGGGCACCGTCTCAGCTGGATGTTAAGGTGCCGAGGACCGAGATCAAGGAGGATTGCAGGCAGATAAAAAAGCACAGGAAGCAGAGTAAACAGACGGTGACAGCATCAGAAAGAGGAGAAGGATCTTATCTCCATCAATTTCTGGAGGAATTCTAAATATCTCTATAAGCAATGAACCAAAAAAAAAAAAAAAAAAAAAAAAAAGCTTAGCTATCTTTATCTTCCTATGCTTCCACACACATGTTACGTCTTGGTTGTTTGTGACGACAGGCCTGTGAACATAATCCGTACAGGCATCTGCACTAAACCCCCCACAGCTCCCATTCCAGGCCTCAGCACCCCTTACTATCGGTGCTAAGAGATTAGCTATCAGACGCCGCTGCCCTGATATGAGAGCAGCGGCGTGCTGGGTAGGTGGTTGTTGTTACAGTACGCTGTACAAACTGCCGTAGGTTTGCCGGCCCTTTATCTGACGATCCGCTGTCGAAGTCGAGATCTTGTTATTCCTTATCAGCTGGCTTTTTTTTTTATCAGCGTTATTTTTGTCTAAAGCATCCCATTGTTAATCTCTCTCACAGGGGCTTTCAGCTGCTCTGAAGGATTCACACGCCTCACAAATGTCACTTTCCGTTGTATGTTTTTTTTTTTTTTTTCCACCAGGGAATGTGTATGGTTTTTTTATTTTTAGAGGAACGTTTATATACTTTCTTCCAGTTGACCTCCAAACGAGCTATCATAACACATTTTCTTGTTCACTCCGCACATTCATTTCATTTTTCGAATTAATGTTTCGAGTCCCAAATCCCCGTATCCCTTTTTTTTGTGGATTCCATTTATAATTTGGATATATTAATAATAATAACAGTTGACGCTGCGCGTCCTGCCAGGGTCTGCGGATGATGCCTCAGTGCTGAGTGACAGACGAGGCCAGTCGTTCACAGAGGCTCACCATGCCAGTCCCAGAGGTCTAGCGCTGCGGTCTGCCTGGTTTGTCTGCTGTGCGTTGGACACCACAGAAATGTGCACGCCCCAGCACAGCTCCCATTAATCTTATTTGTTAGAGACTAAAATGATGTATGTGGCTTTCCACGCTGCGCGTACGAGGTTTGCCTTCCCATGCTTGGGTTAAGGTGCAGGCTACTTAAAATCAACAGCTGGGGGCCTCTTCTTCACGTCTCCCCTCGCTCCCTCCACGCAGGCGAGATTCTCAGCTCAGGAACCTCGAGAATTGCACGCAGACGCTCTTTGGCAGAGTGACAGGAACTGAATGTATACACAGTATTGTATGCACTCGGTCATTTAACCGCAGCAGAAATTGCTTAAAGAAGGAATGACTTTGTTACCTTGGTTTCCCTGCTCGGTGCGAGCCGAGAATGCTGTGAAGAGGTGTTTCTGTGACACCTGGTACCTCTGTTTATTAACTTTTATGGGTCGTTTTTGTATTTGACCTCAGTATCTAAAGGGCAAAAATGTCCACCATAATATTCTTGGCACACCTTGGCTTTGTATGGACTTATCGTTATATTTTTATCATACCTCATACGCTGGCCTTTTAATACACCGTGAGTGTTTGTAATGTTTTTACCATTAGCCTTAAGGAGAACAGTGGCTGACTGTAGTTAGTCGTTTGAGTTATATGATGCAGCCTGAAGGCAAGTACATACATTGCATAATGACTCAACATCAACATTCCATCCAACATGTACTTTGACTACGGAGCTCTATTTCTGTCATCCTGATTTATGGTGAGTTGTATTGGGCACGCGACCAGTGTTGACCTGGATCACATTTGATGTGTATTATTGACTTTAAAGGTTGTGATTTTACTCCAGATATATTCCAGTTATATACACAAATGGCTGCCAACCATATCGCTGCTCCTTGTATAGCTTGTATAGTTTGAGAGTTCTTTGGCCTGCGCTGGTGTTACCACGAGTGTTTGTGTTGGGAGCTGGCCCAGTGTGGACCTCCATCCTGTGTGCTGGCTCGGCTTGTCTCCGCAACTTAATGGCCTGTGGGGCACTGCGGGCCCCTGTGGACCCTATCAGAAGCAACCAGCCATCCAACCAGTGAGTGCTCCTCGGCAAGCCCCATTAACCCTGTCACCCCCTCCAAACCCCCCCCCCCCCCATCAGTGAGTCACACGTGCTATGACTCAACACCCGCAGCTGAAGGTTGCCCCCTACCCCCACCGCCACCCTCCATCCCTCACCACCAAGCCAGCCTCACATAATAGGGCTCAGTCTAACTTCTGTGACAGGGTCTAATCTAATTCCAGCTCAGGTTCTGCAAAAACAATTATTCAACACCAACCAGTGTTGTGTAGGAATGGGGGATTGTATTACCTTCTTACCCAATGGGACAAAAATGGATTTGGATGACAAAGTCTCTATAACACTAACAAGCACAAACAGAGCCTGGTAAAAACACCAACCGCTACTTGAACTGCGCATGTGCCGACAATGTGTCCATACTGTGGAGGTCCCTGGTACAAACTTTGGACACGTGGTCTGTCTTCATCGCCTTAATACAAGTATGTCTGATGGTCAACCTGGTTGTAAACTAACAAAATGTGTGGCTGAAACTAACGACTATTACCTCCGCCAAGGAGGTTATGCGTCTGGCTCTGTTTGTCTGTCTTTTGTCTGTCTGTCAGCAGGATTACATAAACACTGCTTGCCCGAAAGGGTGTAGCAGGGGCCAAGAAAGAACCAGTTACATTTGGGAGCGCATCCCAATCGCGGGGCGTATACACAAATCATTTTTCGCTTTCTGGAACCTTGTTAGATAGGGCATTTGTGCTGCATTCATGTGGTGTCGGAATGATGGGAAAAATGAGAACCCAGCTGGGAAAATTCACACTGCATTAACGTCGTGAGATAGGGCATACCTTGATGGAGCTCTGCGTTCTGCCCATTATTCTCTCAAGCGCTTTTTGCTGTATGTCAGCATATTGGTGAAAAATGACCATCATAATTTTCCAAAGCGCCCACGGTGATGATATCAAATAACTTGTGTTTACTGTCCAACCCAGAGCTATTTAGTTTATTATCATAAGACCGAGAAAAGCAGAAACTCCTCAAACTGGAGAAGCTGGAACCAGAGAAGCTTTGAATCAGAGAATTTATTGATGACTCTTCTTCTTTTCACTTCTATTTAATAATAGATAAGCATTTCTGTCGATCAACTAATCGTTTGAGCTCTTAAACCAACACAATGTCGTACGCTACATCAGCACCACTCTAAATAAAGCCTGGAGCTAAAACAGAAGGCGGTAACCTTACCAGAGTCTGTACTGCCTCGTGACCCAGAAAAGTCCTCCACATGCTGCAGTTATTTCTTTAATTTATTATTGTTCATATACTTTACAAGCTTAAGGGCCTCACTGGCAAAAGGGCCCAGGAAGTAAAACTGTATATTCTATATCAACAGCTTGACACAAATGGAATTCATAGTAAATTCTTAGGGACAGGAACAAACTCGCACGTGTGAAATCATGGAAGAATATAAATATTTAGTTTGAATTGTTCATGTTTTAGGATTCTGTGAACATATTCTTCCCTGGGCAGGGAAGCCCAGTCTTTTCCAGACAAACTCTCATGTTACAAACGTCTGTTTTCCTTTTCCCAGCTGGTCCCAGTACTCAGTCAGAGCCGGGCCTCTCCTCCTGTGGGCCCGGCTCCAAACCCCCAACTCAGCTCCAGTTTCCACCTTCTGGTTGCTGCTAGGTTCACCTTTTTACTTTTACGACCGTTTCATCTGGTGGCGGTCACAGTAGCTCACGTTGTCAGCTTTACCAGCCACTTCCTCAGTGTAGGATCTTGACTTTTGCATCAACACCATCACCAGTATTCTGCTCCATCAACAGCCTCCGAGCCAAACCCCCGGTCAACACCTCTATGCTCATTTTAAACTCTCTGGTCTCCAACACAAATTTGAGCATTTTCCGCCACCGCCGAGCTCCAAGTGGAGCCTGCATGGCCTTCATGTATCTCCATTTCCAAAGCACACTTGGAAAAAAGCAGAACATATTATTGTACGCTCGAAAACAAATGTAGCCAAAACTCATTTTGAAAGAGGGAAGAGGGTCTAATGAAAAATGCTATGGAGTTGCATTATGGCAAATGTAAATTCCATCAAGCTTTGTGCATACCTGCAAACTACTCGCTGTTTTGAATGGGGAAAATGTCATCCACGTGAATTGGGTAGATCCGAAGAGTTTTTATTTTCGAAAACCTGCTGCGGTCTTCTTCACAATAAAACGTCTTTGGCCAATCACAATCAAGGTAACGGCAGCGTCTTCTTTGAAAAGCCCCTGGCTGTAGCTTTCCTTTAGCTTTTCGGCTAACGTTGTTAACATGGAAAGCAAGCTAGTCGGCTTGTCGGCTAATATAAGATCAGCGAATTTTGTTTTGTTAGCCTACAATGTTAGTTCAGTGTGACGGATTTTGGCAAGGCTATCTCCTCCACTGCATTAGTATTGTTATCTGACTTTTAATGTATATCTCGTCGTAAGATATGAGCGAAATGAAAACAAACACGTAATGAAACAAGACCCGTTGGTGTCTGGTTTAACGTTGATGAGTGATCTAAACACCTGCTGGCGGATCATTTAACGTTGACTAATGCTAAGAGAAAACGGGCCCTTTAAAGGCCTGTTTTTTTTACTCCCCATTAGACCAGTTTTAAGGTTGTTTTTCAAAGGGGGGTGTCACCTTTTTTCAGCCCTTCTAAGTTTGCAGATATGTTTGTGGAGCGACTAAAAGTCAAGATATCTCAGCCTCAACAGCTTAAATTCCTTTTTTTTAATGTGTCTTAGTAACTTTATGGAAGTACAATACTAGATGCTGGAGAACCCCTTTAACCTACAAAATGTCAGGAAATAGTAAAACCTTTTTTTTATTTTTTTTTCTCAGTCGTTGCTGATGTGTACAGGTTGCTTTTTTTTGTGTCTGAACTCTAAAGAAATTCAATTTACTGTAAATATAGAGTATAAAGTAAAATATAAAACTGACAAAAGCAGCAAATCCTCCCATCCGAGAAGCTGGAAATAGAGAATGTATTGTATTCTTTACTTAATGACTTTCAAAAAAGTCAATCAAAAGTGTCGGTAATTCATTTTTTCTTTTTTTTTTCGTTGACCCACTAATCGTTTGATCTACTAATCGTTTCAGCCCCAATCTCATCATGTATTAAGGACACTCAGGGGAACGGGAGTAAACACAAAACGGAACATTTTCATTCAGTCGGTGTGTCTTTAGTAAACAGTAGTGTGTTTTTAAGGAGGATTCAGAGGCTTATCCCTTTGGTTTAGTGTTTGAACATTGTTCACGTCGTTGGAGTCCGTGAATTCATAAATATAAATCAAAATAAATCTGCGAACGAGCTGCGCGAGCCTTCTGAAGGTCCGACTCCCGGCGAACGGCCCCTCCGGCCACATCCCTTCTCCTACCTTTCCTGTCCCAGTGAACTAGCTCCATCGCTGGGCCCAAACCTGGACTTCCACAACCCCGGCTCACCTCCGGCGCCAGTCCCCTGTCCCTCTCCAAAGCCGCCCCACTCTGCTATTTTTAGCGGTGCTGTGCCTGTGCCGGCGTGGCTCCACTGTTGCCTAGTGTGTGTGGTGTTGTGACAAGGGCCTGCATGGGAGCCGTAATGATACAGTGTCTCCATCTCCCTCCTGGTGCTCCGATAGAGATTGTTTAAACAGTATCCTGAGCCGGGGACGGGTCCCATGACAACTCCATAAATATTTACCAGCAGCAGCCACGCCGCTTCGCTTGAGGAGAGCTCGTCTGCAGGCTACCTCTGCAATGTTTTTCTTTTGCCCTTTTTTTTCCGTTGTCTTTCGCAACCATAGTATGTGTGTTGTTTTGATGATTTCCTTTGGATGTTGTTGATGTCTAATTTTTTTTGTGTGTGTTGTTACTAGCGCTGCTTTCGCCATTTTCACACATCATCATCTAGCAGGAATGTCAGGATGTCCTGTATGTTAGCACGACATTGTATGTACAGTACACTTAACGCATTACAAGACGTCCACGTAAGTTCAGTTCAGCACTAGGACACGTCGTGACAAAGACGAGGGCATCTGCGTTCAAAGCTTTTCAAGACTTTTCGAGACCTATAGTCCTTAAAACAAGCCCTTGGAAGACCTACAAAAGTCTCACACATTTTCTCGTGCCTGCAGTAGGCAGTAGTGTTTGTAATGAAATGTTTTCGGATCTGATTGCAGGCTGTCGGGAGACGTTAAAGTACGTTTAGTTTAGTTTTAGGCCATATCGTCTGTACTGGTTTTCCATCATAATTCATTATACATGCTCGTGAAACGGGTATTAAATAGCTTTCTATTCCGTGGTAATATAGAAATATTAGTATTAAATTGAACTTGGTGAAGCCCTGCTCACAGGTTAACAAAGACACATACATGTACATTGTTATGTAGGTATTCAGGTCCTTTATAATACAACTACCATGTCTGTTACAAGTAAAGGTCCTGCAGGAAAATGTAATATATACTTATAATTATTAAAAGTAGAAATTCTCAATGCCGAAAAATGGCAGCTGTGATTGTTATACTGTTATATATGATCTGATTAGATTATTATTACCCTGATTTTTACATGACACACACGAGTCCCAGTTACCCGGAGCCCAAAATGACACTTTTTTTTTTTTTTTTTTTTTTTTGTCCAACCAGCTGTCCAAAATTAAGTTATTAAAAATGAGTTCAAATAAATAAAAGAAAAAAAGCAGCAAATCATCACATTTATGAAGCTGCAAATGTAAAAAAAACATTTTTGACTTTGTGATTATCAAAATAGTAGTAATTATTTTTTGTCAGTGGACTGATTGATTAATTGACTACTTGTTTCAGCTGATCTTGTAGTTAACTTATAACTTAACTAAGGCTGTCAGTCGATTACACATATTTAATCGTATTTCTCCATAGTTGACTAGTGATTAATCGCACATTTCTCATTTATTTCATGCCGCAAAGAGCCGCCGCAGGTCGGAGTCGAACCAGAGTCTATTTATTTTTCGGGACTTTTTCCTTTATTAGTAGTAGACAGTGGATAGACATGAAAGGGGGAAAAAGATGGGGGATGACACGCAGCAAAGGGCACGCTCTTACTGGGTGAGCTAGAGGCCGCCCCAGTCTTGTGTTTTTAATGTGCGTTCCTATTGTTGAGTTTGTGTTTTGTACTGTCTCCTATGTATTTGTTAAGTTTAATGTATTTTAGAGGCCCATGCAAATTAGCTTAGGCTATAAATGCTGCGGTGTGTGGCATTAGTTTATGCTACATACTTATTTGTCCCTATACAAATAAACATTAAATACAATAAGTAGTAACTAAAGCTGTCAAATAATTGTAGTATAGAACAAAAGTACTATATTTTCTTGAGTAGAAAGTGGCATGAGAAGGAAAGTGCATTTGTACTGAAGCACAGTACTTGAGTAAATGTAAGTGATTACATTCCACTACAGTTGTGAAGTGGATTAACGAATAGCTGCAGAATTGACCGTTTTCTTTTCCCTCCGACAGATGATGGCAAGATCTTTCACGGCAGCGGGGTTGGAGACGCTTTCGGTCCTCGCTGCTTCAAAGGTGACATCATGGGCTGCGGCATCATGTTCCCACGGGACTACATCCTGGACGGAGAAGGTGAGGGCACAGGGTTCAGGTGCTGCAATTACACTTGTCACTCATTAAAAGTGGTTGGCGCGTCCGTGGGAGGTCTCGTTCTTAAACCTGCTTAGCGTGGTTTAGCGCAAGGCAACATTTGGTCTTAACACAGTTTATTGTGTTGCATGTGGGAAAGAAATTGGACGCGCACCAAAAAAATCCCCCGCACAGACAACCGAACAGACGCTGAAAGGGGAAGCTCTAATCCCACCACACCCCCCACCATTTCCACGAGAGACAAATATAGTCTTTCCTGCTCTAAGGTGGTTTTAGTACATCCGTTTTTACATGACCGAACCTTTTGATAACAATTTGGAGACAGCAACTCATGTCCTCTAACCTTTATAGGGCCCACTTCCAAAACCAAGCTTCTCATGTCTCACGGTGGCATTAGGGAACATGCTTTGCTGTTTTACTCTGCTCTGTGTTCACACTGTGCACTGTGTGTTTGTCCTCAGGCGACGCGAACGACTGGGATCGGCTTGAGGTCCGTCCAGGCCACGCCGGCGTCCAGAACATCCTGTACCTCAACGACGAAGAGGAGGAAGAGGAAGATGGGGAAGAGGTAGAGCAAGGACAGGAAGGCAGGAAGGTCACGGTGAGGAAAACACCGATTAAGGCTGGGTCATATGACCATACACATCGTCAAAACAATCTAAAAACATGCTATATATATATTTATTCAAGATTTAAGATTCAATACTTTACCACCCCCCTCCCCCACCCCCCAAAACACACAAATACGTACCAATTAACCCATTATAAAAGATACATATGTTTAAAAATGTAGTCAAAAAAGTGCTGAAAGGCAGTCTACGCGTCAATGTGGTCAAAAGTTATAAAGTGTCCGTGAGTTGTCGTGTTGAGTTGCTGAATGGTTCTGCGATAGGTACTATTCTTCCATATTGTTTCTATTGCAATGTAAAAAAAAAAAAAATAGCAGCTGAACTGCGTTAGGGTAATGTCTGCATCATTTGGACTATGCTTTAGATTCTGAATCCTGCACCTTATGCTCCTTTTGCACGAACGTTCTCAATAAAATGAGAAAATACTCAGTACTTTTCATTTTTCAAGTAATACATTCACACAGGAGTGCACAAAAACAGGCTTTACCACGTGGCCATTTCATATGTAAACTATTTATTGAATTACCAGTAAACATGGTCTATTGTGATATACAGTACCGGTCAAAAGTTTGGGGTCACTTAGAAATGTCCATTCCAGACAGAATACCAGGTTTTTTTTTTTTAAATCAGGGCAGCAGTTTTCAGATGACATTATGTGCTTACATAATTGCAAAAGGGTTCTCGACTGTTGTAGACAGAAGTGGCTGAAGAAACGCTTGTTCTAAACGTCATACCCAAATGAAAAGTGGTACAGCTCCCGTATACTTTGACAATCTGGGGTGTGCCTGATATCATTGGAAAGGTAACACTCTCAAGTGTCAGGGTGATTCTGGGCCTTACTGACAGAGCTACAGTTTTTTTTATTTGCGTCCAAGTCCTACATCTTTAAAATGATTAGAATACCCTGCTGTAAACCCATCTGACAGGTGACAGACAACACAGGGCATTAGCCACATGTCTCAGCATACTACAGAAAAAAATCCAGAAGCCAAAAGACTCAAAAATGGATTTTATATGATTTAATTTCTACAGATATGTAGATATGCGTTTTTTTTTTTTTTATTTCCATTTGAAAAGTGCAAAGAAAAAAGCCAAAAAACTACAAAATACAACACTTCTCAAATACACAAACACACCCACATCAATCACCAGTCCAGTAATATCAGGCACACCCCAGAGTGTCAAACTGATCTCAGATGGTATTCTGTCTGGAACGGAAATTTATAAGTGACCCCAAACTTTTGGCCGGTAGTGTATATTGTTATCGAGATATGAAACAAACTATATACTGTTGCTTATTCACGCACAATGCAAGGACAGAGCAACATTGGCTTTTCATTTGGAGTCGTCTTTCTGATGAATGTGACAATTTTTTCCTGAGGGAAATACCTGGCTATTTGGCTGCTAGGTGCAACGTTGTGCCCACAAGCTAGTTGCTAACTTTGTGTGTCTGCCGTTTGCTGCTGAGCATGTAGTGTACAGCTGGTTTTTTTTTTATTTAGATGAAGGTAGAGAGCCTTGAAGGTGACTGGGGGCGGCTTTATGACGTCAGGTTTAGATGCACGGTAAGAAGTAAAAAAATACGGTCCATATTGTTTTTCTCACGATTAAAAGAATACTCCCAAAATTTTTTGGAAATTTGGCAATGTGTAGCTTAGGTTAGCATTCTGCGCTGAATGTATGCCGTAGGTACACGTAGAATCGGACCCTACATCGTGCCCTAGTCTTCCACAGCGCTGCGGAGGAAGGGTCAGGCAAGTCCACACAGCATTCTGGGATGGGAGAAAAACGTGCTCTGGTTTATTGGCGTTTCTTTAAACCAATCACTATCGTCTTGGGTGGCGCTAAGGGCGTACGCAGTAAGTGTGCCTCTACAAAATAGCCTCTGGAAGGAACTTGTTTTTGGTGGAACGGGTTGTACGTTGAAAGGTTGTTTCAGTCGCGCAACAGAAAACTCCGATTGGACAGATTAGTCTATCTAGCTGTCTGGATTTACCCTGCAGAGATCTGAGGAGCAGTTAATCATAGTCCTCGTCCGGTGGAATTTCCGGGCGGCAACGGAGCGATCCCGAAAATGAAGTGTCATCATTGTAGTCTACATTTCCTCCTCCTCATTTCCGGTTTCTCCTTGAAATCCAGGAGAGGGTTAACTTTTCCTTGTACAGCTTCCCGACCTCGGTCACAGAGCACAGGGGAGACGCTCGGTTTCTCCGTCTCCACCTCCAGAGTTGCTAATCCCCGTCACTCTCTCACCCGCTCTACCACACAGTCCCCACACACACACACACACACACACACACACACACACACACACACACTGACACACATTCCGGCTCTACTATTATCTTAAAGAGATCTGCTAGAATGACGCAGACACACCAGCGCACAAAGTATATATCCTCACAACGTGGTAGGCTCTGCGTAGAGCCTACGCACTACCATAAATCAGCCAGAAGCAGCTTTATTACCATACAGGTTTTCAATTGACCATGTGAGCTGGCTGAAGGCTAGAGTCAGTTCCAAGTAACAATGATTTTAATCATCAATAATCTGTTAGGGCTGCCGCCTAAACGTCCACATATCAAATAATCAGTCAAGAAACCTGTTGAATCTCATGTTGCACTTCTTTTTGTTTTAAAGCGGAGTCATTGTGTGCATACATATGGAGATGTACATACTGTAAACAAAGGGAAATAGCATATAGAAATGCTTCACAGTTGGGCATAGTTGAGATCTGAGGAGCAGTCATAAATCCACCGGGGTTTGTTCTAAACCCAACGAAAGAAAAGCTCAATCAAAAGTTCCAAGGTAACGTCTTCACGTGTCTCGTCTCATCCGACCAACCGTCCAAAACTCTACAATATTCACTTTACAGTCACAGAAGAGTATAAAACAATACAATATTCACATCTGACGAGCTGGAACCTATACATGTTGGCCTGAAAGGTGACTTGAACAATGAATAGATTATTCAAATTGTTGACTAATAGATGAATTGACTAATCATTGCAGCTCTATTTCACAGTGCAGCATTAAGCCTTTTCGCCACACTGTACATGCATGACACATCCTTATATATCAAATCAACTCCACTTTATTTATATAGCACTTTAAACACAACACCGTTGATCCAAAGTGTTTAACAGAACACACACAGGAAAACAAACCCAGTAGATAAGAAGAAAAACTGAGTGATGATAAATAGTATTGATAATAATAATAATAATAATAATAATAATAATAATAATAATAATAATAATAATGATTATAGTAGAAGCACAAGTTACACACTAGCTATAGTAACAATGGTTAGCATAGACACAGTACATAGATATGCTTCACAGCCATAGAGTATATAGCACATCTGCAAACTAGTCACTTTTCAGCAAAAATTGCCATTTTTAATGGGAAAATGTCATCCACGAGTTTTTATTTGGGGGGGTGCTAATATGGCACCGGTGCCTTAACAACCGTTATCTACCAGATTGAATAGCAACGCGGATTTCGGTGCCACTGAAATGCCTTTGCTTCTCTCTGATGCTCCGAAAACGGATGTTAGAGGTGACCTAAACATCGCCGCACGTCACGCTAGTTAACGCTACACCTGACCGCACGTAACGTTAGCCTACCGTTAGCTAGGCAGCTACAGAGGAACGTATGACGGTGTGCAGCCGCTGTCGTCGGGGGAGACACACAGACGTTGCGTTCACTAGAAACTCGCCTCGCCAGCCTCGTGCTGCATTCAAAGTTATTGTAAAATACCCTTTTCCCATCCACGCACGTGTCACCTTTTTCAGCCCTTCGGAGTTTGCAGGTATGGTATAGAGCGTCTACAACTTAAATAGTACAAGAATGTAGGGCAAATAAAATTTTAAAATCTGTGATTTTCTTTTCTGTCTTTGCGAACCCAAGCTTAGCAACTTGAATCACAATGATAACTTTTCATATGCTGGTGTAACATCACTCTTACCATATTATTTATATATATATATATATATATATATACATACATACACTACCGGTCAAAAGTTTGGGGTCACTTAGAAATTTCCATTCCATTCCAGACACAATACCTGCTGAGATCAGTTGTATTGTTTTTTTTAACCAGGGCAGCAGTTTTCAGATTACATTATTTGCTTACATAATTGCAAAAGGGTTCTTGACTGTTGTAGAAAGAAGTGGCTGAAGAAATGCTTGAAATTCATGCTTTTTGGTCTAAACGTCATACCCAAATTAAAAGTGGTACAGCTCCCATATACTTTGACAGTCTGGGGTGTGCCTGATATCATTGGAAAGGTGATTGATGTGGGTTTGTTTGTGTATTTGAGAAGTGTTGTATTTTGTAGTTTTTTGGCTTTTTTATTTGCACTTTTCAAATAGAAATAAAAAAAACAGACAGACATATTTGTAGAAAAGAATTCTTATAAAATCCATTTTTGAGTCTTTTAGCTTCTGAATTTTTTTCTGTAGTAAGCTGAGACGTGGCTAATGCTGTGTTGTCTGTCACCTGTCAGATGTGTTTACAGCAGTGTATTTTAATAATTTTACAGATTTATAACTTGGACAGAAATAAAAAGTCTCCATTCTAGCCTCTGTAACTCTGTGTCAGTAAGGCCTAGAATCACCCTGACACAACTTGAGTGTTTCCTTTCTAATGATATCAGGCACACCCCTAAGTGTCAAAGTATATGGGAGCTGTACCACTTTTTAATTTGGGTATGACGTTTAGACCAAAAAGCATGGAATTTCAAGCATTTCTTCAGCCACTTCTGTCTACAACAGTCGAGAACCATTTTGCAATTATGTAAGCACATAATGTAATCTGAAAACTGCAGCCCTGATTAAAAAAAACAATGCAACTGATCTCTGCTGGTATTCTGTCTGGAATGGAAATTTCTAAGTGACCCCAAACTTTTGACCGGTAGTGTATGTATGTATGTATGTATATATATATATATATATATATATATATATATATATATATATATATATATATATATATATATATATATATATATATTAAATCCACCTCTTGCTGTAACGTTCACTTTACACCGCTTTTTTAAATCACTGCAGTTTTCACTTTGTCTCAACATGTAGCTGCTGTTAGCCGCTGGGCTAACTCGCCCACACAGTCTTGCAAGTCGAGGCCCGGAGGGCAAGCGGGTGAGAATAAGACGGGCCGAGTCGTAATCCAGGGATCTGTCAATATTTATTCAGCCAGGGGACGCGTTACCCCCGATGCACTGCTCCCTGACGTCCCAGAGGGCTCGGGTGTGCGCGCCGGTGTCGATGTTGTTCAAACTTAACGCCCTCTTGTCGCCGCTTCGCTCAACCCTTCAATCTGTAACTGAATAGAGGTTAAGCCTTTCTTTTTTTTTTATTCTTCGAGTGGGTAGTGCAGTCAGTGTTTGATAAAGTGACTTGGCTTGATTTATCGAACACACACACACTCTCTCTCTCTCTCACACACACACACTCCACAGTACTTCACTTGTTGCTTTAGTGTGTGGGTATTTGCTCTGAGACTTGGAAAGAGGCCCACGGTATTAGCATTGAAGAAAGGGGAAAAAAAAAAACACTCTTGTTGATGTTCTTTTAAGAACAGCTGGATAATGTTTGATCACTCACTGATTTAGTAGACATGTACTGTAAACATTGACTCCCCCCCCCTCCAAGAACACAGACATTACACGGTCACGTATTTGTTTAACGATATTTTCCAAACTTCACATACGTCTGTTTACAGCTGGCACGCCGTGTGCTCTCACTCTCAAAGTTTATTATTCTGACGAGACATTATCTTTCAGGAGTAATTGTTCCAGTGGCCCCCCATCGGTGGGTTTACCTCCACTGAGATGTATACACGGGGGGTCTTTTTATTTTAATTTAATTTGTATTTGTTTCCCCTCCGTGTCGCCCTCCTGTGGTCCCTGCAGGTGTTCTTCACCAGGAACGGGAAGCTGATGGGCCGGAGGGAGATGGGGGTTCCTCCCGGGGGCCTCTACCCCACCGTGGGGATGCTGAGCAGCGGAGAGAAGGTCAAAGTGGATCTGCATCCGCTCAGTGGATGAGCAGAGCGCCGGGGGGTGGGGGGTGGGGAGGGGGCTGGACTGGACTTGTGATGCCCTGCGTGCAGCTGGCTGCCCCTGTAGAGCTCACCAACGGTAGCCTCTAGCATGCTGCTAACACACACCCACATGCCGGAGCCCGCTCCCCCTGGGTTCAGCTGCGCACGTGCACGTCGCTGTCGTCGCCCCCCCACCTCTCGACGCAGGCCTCCGCTCTTGTACCTGTACATTTTCACAATCATCCCAGAAACACACACACACAACCAGGCCTGGGAAGTAGCAGAGGGGGGCGTTACACGAGCTGTGTATCTTAACAGCATGCAGGGATAGACTGCTGTCCCTCCCCAAGATTAAAAAAATAACTCCTGGAAGATACTTAACTGTTAATTCTATGCAATCTGTACTGGTATCAACCTCACATTTAACCTCCCTGTGTGTGTGTGTGTGTGTGTGTGTGTGTGTGTGTGTGTGTGTGTGTGTGTGTGTGTGTGTGTGTGTGTGTGTGTGTGTGTGTGTGTGTGTGTGTGTGTGTGTGTGTGTGTGTGTGTGTGTGTGTGTGTGTGTGTGTGTGTGTGTGTGTGTGTGTGTGTGTGTGTGTGTAAACACAGAAACACTGAGCTGTTCATTCCCTCTTCATCAGGTCTGGCACACTTGGTTTATTTCAAAAAAGCAGAGCGAGGCCAACAGTTGTGCCGAGTCAGAGCTCGTTGGTGGTTTATGATTCAGGGAATAGACTCCCTTCCTCTCCCCCCCCGCTCCTCCCCCAGTCCTCTCTCTCTCTGTGTGCGGCTGCCCTCCTGTGAGCGAGCAGGGACCTGCTGTTGCCCCACCTCGCTGGCTGGAAGTGCTCCGTGGATCGGTTGCAATATTTCAGAAGAATCATCCACGTGTGAGATTACTCCAGGTTGTTGGCAATCCCAAGCTCACGTTTCCAGTGAGATGCTGTTTACTGGGCAGCGTCAGATCACAGTGGATGGATCAGATTTTTTTATTTTTTATTATTATAGTTATACAAGAAACGTATAGAACAAACCAACCTATAGAAACACGTCAGGTATGTTTTCTACAAGGGGAACGTGCAGAATACACATTTGAATTTCTCTTGTGCGTTCAAAAGTTCAGGGAATACGTTTTTAGTTTTTTGCACTTTGGGGCGGCTGGGGAGACATTTAGGGCAGACGTGAGTGGTGGCCAGAAGGAAAATAAGAATAAAAAATAAACACATTCCAGTGTAATGCAGTCTGATGCAACAGCACAGCCCATCAGCCATACAGAGTAACCATGACCTTTTACTGCAGACCTCAGACACAACTATCAGTGGCTGCTTGGATTGGACTGTGTCATACTGGACTGTGTTCTAGTGGGTTCTAATGGATTTGGTTGGATTGGACCGCGTCATACTGGACTGTGTTCTAGTGGGTTCTAATGGATTTGGTCCATTGGTTTGACTCCCTGTTGCATGTTTGCCCTCCATATGAAGGAGCGTTTCAGTCCTTTCCTTTCCCACTTTGTCACTATAAAGTTTGAGTGATGGGATATTTGGAGGTTTAGTCTGTACAAATGAATAAGATTTAAGAGAACTAGTTCTCCATGATGCCCTAAGTGATATGTAGAATTAATTAACTGCTGGATGTTTTTTTTTTGTTGTTGAATATTAAGACAATGATGTTTGTTAGCTGCATGTTTGTCTTGGTGTGTCTGCACAGCATTGGGACAGCAGCACAAGCATAGGATCACCTTGGACTTTAAGAAACTGGGATTTTTTTTTTTTTATTGTCATTTTATAGACCGATTATTTTTCATTTGAACTGATCTTTTATTTAAAGGTGCCGTAGGGAGGATTGCGAAGATCCAGGACTTAGGGGGGAGGAAATGCTTTGGCTTGTTTGTATTTCTTAAACCAATCACAATTGCCCTGGGCGGCACTAAGCCCCGGCTGCAGCGAAAGAGAGAGGGTGTGAGAGAGGTAAACCAGACTAGAAGCAGAATCAAAGATCTCATGTTTCTTATTTTTTTTATTCTATGCACTCTTCTTTTTTTTTTTTTTTTTTTTTTTTTGATTTAATCAAAAAACCTGCTGGCTTACCCACAATGCAACTCGACCACAAGCCGAAGCCTCGAGCCGCTAGCCTCAAGCAAAGAGCACTTCTTTCTAACTCCACACCTCCAGTTTTTGTTTTTCTTTTCTTTTCATTTTTAAACTAAACAACATTAGGAAATGTGCACATTACAACTGTTGCAAAATAGACTTTGATGTGTAAATCTGGTGAACTCCCTCCTATGGATGAGTTAATACCGGTTCTCCAGGATCGGAGGCTAACCCAAACCCACTCCGTCGAAGTTGCTTTGTGATACCGACCTCCGAGCTGGAGCGGTGCGTGCCGGTGAATGAGAAATCCTACGTATGCGGTTTTGTTGTCTCGGGTCAGTGGGAGCTGGTTCCCACACGAGTTACACATTATATTGGATCGGCTAAAACCATCAAATCCCTCTGCATCTCCCCACATGTGGAATTGTCCGTTACACACCGCCAGCAGCCCCGCAACATAAACTCTAACGTACATTCCTCTGCACCTTCCCGCGAGGTGCATACAGCAGGCGTCTGCAGCGTTTCACCGTTTGCCAGAAATGGAACGCAACGTGAAATGACTAGACAGGGTCAACTATTAAATCACATATCTGCTGGAGATTGTATGTTTTTTTTTTTTTTTTTTTTTTTAGCTGTTTTCCATGCATCTTTGTTTGAGAGCCATTGGTGATGTGATAAATATGTCAATCAGTGGTGTTGTTCTTCTCCTGCAGGGCTGGATAGAGACTTAGGTTCAGGTTGTTACAGCCTGATCTGTTCACCTTCTTATGCTAGACAGTGCAAAGATGTTACTGAGACACTGATGTCTACGTTCAGGGTATTAAGTCACTTGTATCGAAAGTTTACTCCGAATCTCAGTTTACAAAAAGTTCCACGGTTCAACCAAATTAGAGCTAAATCTGGTTTAAAGTCTGTGACTAGACTCACCAAGGTCTTCTGTAATACTCGTCGCCTTGTTGACTTGCACTATAACGGCCTTGTTCAGTACTTGTACGCTCATCAATAAAGGTTTCAGTAATGTAACAAAGTAGTGGATTGTTTTCTTTGAAATGTACTTTTAAAAAAGGAGAAGATGTTGATTAGTCACCCAGGATAAAGGGTTCGTAAATTTACTTTATTAATGGTTAATCCAAATGTTATAAACACTTTAGAGATCCATCAGCAGAGTTTGTTGCCAGGTTGTGAAGAAAAAAAAAATCCCTCTGGCTGGTTTTATTCTTTTTAATTTGGTAATGCTTTTAAACCATGAATAAATACTCACATTTTCTAATAAAATGAAGTCTGACCAGACAGTTATTAATAAATACTTTAACCTAGATTTTCTTCTTGTTTTTCCCTGAAAAAAAGTGGTGGGAATCCCTTCTGATGTGAACACTACATGTTGCAGTTATATAAGAGATGTTTAAACAGGTAGCTAAAAGTAATGGATACATGGTAGAAATAAATAGCTAAAAGTAATGGATAAATGTCTGAAGCATTCACTTTCACGCCGAGTAGTAGTAGTAGTAGTAGTAATGTCCTGTCATTTTTTTTCTCCCTAAATCACCTCATCATGGAGCTGGCCACCTCTGGTGAAATTGCCTACATGCTCAGTTGAACAGGTCATGTGATTCTCCACCTTTAGTATAATGGCCTATGTCAAGCGCGTGACTTAAGTCACTTAAATGACGTAGGCCATTATTTTAGGAAGGTGACGATATTGAAAAAATAGACTAAAAAGTTTGGGAACCACTGCATTAGAAGGTCTTCCTGGAATTAAAGATCTTAAAAAGACAAGTGACCAGGGTCTATTCTGGGGCCATTGCTCTTCAGTTTGTACATCAATGACCTACCTTCCATTTGTGAGGACGTGGAGGTCTTGATGTACGCTGACGACACGGTTTTATATACACACGGTTCCAATGTTAATATTGTTGCTGCTAAACTATCTGAGGCAATGAGTAAAGCAACACAATGGATGAACAAGTAGTGCCTTACGTTGAATACGGAGAAGACGGTAACAATGTATTTCTCAAATAAAAAAATTCAATGTCCACTCCCACATATTTATGTGGATAGTTAAATGATCCAAAATGTGAGGACCTGGGAGTGATCTTGGATCCTGTACTAGATTTTAAAAACCATGTTAAAAGGGTTTGTCGTGTTTTGAAATGTAATATTGCTAACTTCAGGCACATTAGAAGCTCTTTGTCATTGGAAGCAGCAAAATATTATTTTAATGCAATGATTTTATCGCATATATTGTATTGTATGTCACCATGGTCTCAAGCCAAACAAACTGTTTTAAATCCTCTTAGATCTTTACATAATCAAGCTTTTAAAATCCAAGACAAAAAACCTAGACAGCACCACCACTGTAGTATACTGGAGAAGTACAGTATTTTGAGCTTTGATAATTTGATCAGGTATTCTAATATCCGTTTGGTTCACAAAATTCTTAATGATGCCGCTCCACCCCCTTTAAAAACATATGTACAGCTACGCTCTAAACTGACAAACACAGCCTTGAGGTCAGTATCCAGGGGTGATTGCAATGTTCCCAAAAGAAAATCTGTTTTTTCTCAATCAGCCTTTTCCTATAAAGCAGTCAAAGAATGGAATGGGCTTCCTAACAATTTAAAGAATATCTCAAATTTTAAAAGCTTCTCGCGGGCTGTTAAATACTTCCTTTTAGAACATCAGACCTGCTCTCACCAACGCTTTTTATTCCATTGTTGTGTATATCTGTGTATTGCACCTTCGGTGTAAATAGTCTATTTACATTGTCTTAACTGTCTTGTTGTATAAACATGTTATGTTTATTGTTTTTGTCATGTACTCAACTCTGTTACGTCATAATTGTGCAGGATTACAGATGGAAAGTAGCATAATGGTAAATCCGGTGCAGCCATGTTTTTAATGTAACTGCACATTGTCCTGCTAAATAAACTAAACTAAACTTGTGGGAGGATTAAAATCTGGCAACATTAGAAGTTCTTATTAACGGCCTATAATGGATTTATTAAGCATTAATAACTTATTAGCCATTAAAAATCCATTAAGTACAGCCCCCCTTTTACAATGTGTGACTTCATAGAAAGTGCCCTGACTTTCTAGCCACGCTGATATGGATGCCAGTGCCGGTTGGCTGAGCCACCACTTTGGTCCAAGCTGAAATACCTCGACGACTTTTGGAAGGATTGTCGTGACGTTTTGTGCTAACTTTGATGACAACGTGTCCTCCTAATGACTTTGGTGAATCGCCAAATGTGTCAAATTACAAATGTCCTTGCTAATTAGAATGGATTTGTTTTTCAGGTGGAAGATTCGTAGCCACTGTAATTTGTTCACTTTTAATAAAGGCACTTCAGTGTGTCCAACTGTAAGTGAACGCATCAGCGCTGATTCAGTGTTCCGCTCAGCAGTGATAGAACTCCTTATTTAATCAGGTAACGTCATTCAGATCAAGATCTCTTTGCGAGAAATAAGTTGGGTGTGTTGCTGGATCATTGAATGAAATGCCTCAACAACCATTTGATGGGATTGTCACGAAATTTGGTTCAGACATAGGCCGAACGTTGACTGAATTTTACTTCGTTTAAGAATGCTTGATTCTGATTGGCTGGGAGGAGGGCATTAACCCGGCATATTGCCCGCTGTTTGTCGTTCAATCCGGAGACGAAGAACCACACACATTCAAATGACCCAAACAAGGAAAACTTCCGAGGCGCAATGTATGCGGAGCCAGGCAACGCCAGATGTCCAGTCCTGAGCTTCAAAAAATATCTCGCCAGACGTCCGCCGGGTGTCACCGCCTTCTACCTCCATCCACTAAAGGACCCCGAACCACATCTCTGGTAGTCCACACAGCCGATGGGGAAGAACTACCTGGGGGACATGCTTCCACGATTGTCCAAAGCAGCTGGTCTGACCACCAGATACACCAACCACAGTCTTAGAAACACGGCTGTCCGTCGTCTGGCTGAGGCCGGGCTGGAGTCCAGACAAATCATGTCTGTTACGGGACACGGGTGAGCCTAAGCCTAGGTTATAAATTCATTGTGGTAATAATAACATGAAGCCTACTCCAAATGTACATTTTTTATTATTTTTTTTGCAGGTGTGAATCCAGCCTCAAAAGCTACTGGGCCCCATCCAACACGGACAAAAAAGTTTGGAGTCGGGTGTTGTCCGCACACCAGCAGGCCTCCGCAGCAAGCATCTCTCCCCCCTCAAGCTGCGCAATCCTCTCAGCCTAACTCGTCCGATTCATCTTTCCCTATGCCCCTCAATATGTCCCAATATTACAATCAATGGGAATGTCCAGTTTATTACACATAAATGAATCAATAATGTTGTCACAACATTATTGATTCATTTATGTGTAATAAACTGTCATACATTCACTGCAAATAAAAATTATTTGGAATAAGGAATGCATGTTTGATGTGGTTGCTATAGAAACGTTATTCACCGTAGTTCTAAAGGGGACTACTTTTTTTTTTTTTTTTTTTTTTGAGGGATATGAACTCAAAAGCATGCAATACGAATAAGAAAAAGCATAATTTTAAAGTATTTGAATTGTTTTATTATGCTGGCAAGCAAGAAGTAACGGGAATAAACGGGATAATCACCTCAAGGCAGGGCAATAAACGGTTTGATATGCCCGGCTTGTGGAAGGTTACCGGTCATATCAAACTGTTTATTGCCCTGCCTCTCGGTGATTATCCCTTACACAGTGACCGCCCAGTTTAATAACTGCTCTGGTTCCGGAAAGTGTTTTTTCCGCTTCCAATATTTCGGGTGACCCTTTATTAAATGCTGATATAAAGAGTGTTAAGCCAGGAACCAGGCCAACCAGCTACGAGATTAATCGTGACCATAAAACATTTAATTTAATTTTGCGCAAAAAAAAATTTTTCAAAAAGGCAAAGGTACAAACCCGTGTTGTGATGTGAGTCGAGCGCAGATTAGAGTCGCGCATGCGTCACTTTGCAACAAGTAGCCTACAAGATGCTAACAGCTTTTTGAGCTAACGTTAGCAGTCAATCAAATCCTAGATAGCTAAAACTTTTTGAAATGACTGCTAGCTATAAGTTAGCAGTCAATCAAATCCTAGATAGCTAAAACTTTTTGAAATGACTGCTAGCTATAAGTTAGCAGTCAATCAAATCCTAGATAGCTAAAACTTTTTGAAATGACTGCTAGCTATAAGTTAGCAGTCAATCAAATCCTAGATAGCTAAAACTTTTTGAAATGACTGCTAGCTATAAGTTAGCAATCAAACACAACAGATGCTGTGACTTTTCTGATGCAATGGCGGCCGGTGCAGCAGCACGGCGTGCTGTGGGAGAGTTTACACGACAGTTTTCTCGAATTAAACCGGAGATTTACCACACTGAAGACGGTAGAGTCATAGTAGAGGATGAGTTGCTGAACTTTAATATGATCAAAATGCGAACACTAAGTCACGATGATATTGTGGCGATAGTAACGAGCAGTTTCAGCTCCGAGCGGATTGAGTCTTCAAAGGCAGTTTTGTCAGAACTCCTTCCACACAACAAACGGTGGATCTCCCGCAGGGGACCAAAGACTTCCCCCGACTGTGACGGAGAAGCCGCCGGGTCCTGATCCTGCCCCCCGCCTTCCTTCTGGGGTTAATGGATGGTTGACTGTATTGCCTGGCGGGACCGATGGCAGTCAACCAGCCCAGTCTGCAGATCCAAGCCCTGGGACGAACGCAGACCCCTCCATGGAGCACGGTGGTAAAGGATAGGTACGACTGAAGCAGGTACCTGAGAACCCTGCCCATCGAATCCCTACACCTCGTATTGCAAACACTTCAGCGAGGTATGTGAGAAAGAAAACCGGCATAATCGGGACTGGTGTGGTTAGCAATATACTGGCTGTCAAAACAAAGATGGTAAAGGTATTTGCTACAAAGTTTGATCTCAGTGTAGATGTCAATACTCTCAGTGAGTATTTAAAAATGAAACTGGGCCGGGAAGTGACATGTAGCAAAATAGAGACGACACAGAGTAGATTCAGCTCTTTCTGTATCTCCGCTGAATGTAATGATGTGGCGGAGCTGTACGACCCGCAGCTTTGGCCCGTTGGGTCTTCTGTCCGACGCTACTATGAGCCTCGTCGCCCTAGAGGAGCAGAAGGAGGCCCGTCTGGTCCAGATCAGGATGCCCCTCGTTCTCGAGACGAGGGGCTGCTGCACGGTAACTATGCTGCGGTACCTATTCCACGTGTGGGCGAGGACGGGATGAAGGCCAGCTGCTCCGTTGGGAGCAAATAAAAACATTAGATGCGTGTTGTTTCATACAACACTCGCGGACTGCGAGTAGGTCACACTGCTACTGATAGATCAAGGCGTCTGGTTGTGGACACATTGCTGGATGAATGTGATATTCTATGCCTGCAAGAAACCTGGCTGGCAAAACAAGATTTAGATAAGTTGAACACTATACACATGAACTTCCATGGGGCTGGAGAGTCCACTACCGACCTCAGTATGAGGCTGGCTCGAGGTAGGACAGCTGGTGGTGTAGCCATACTGTGGAACATCAAATATGACTCAGTGGTGAAGGTGGTGCGTCTAAATGTTGACTGGGCAGTTGGACTAGAGTGTAATTGTAATGAAAAGAAATGTATTATTTTAAATATTTATACACCGTATGAATCATATGAGCATGAGGATGAATTTCTGAACAGGTTAGCTTTTATTCATTCATTCATAGAGGATAACAGCTCATCCTGTGTCTATGTTATGGGGGATTTTAATGCTGACATGTCTGATAGCAAATCCTTATTTGCAGTACACCTGCAGAAGTTTTGCTGTCCAGAAATAATAACGTTGCTTTCTCAAGTAAACTGGACTGGTCAAAACTGAGCAAAGAGGTGGTGGCTGGATATTCACTGCGAACGGAAAGTCTCTTAAATAATATTGCCCTGCCTCGTGAGGCCCTAATGTGTTCAGATATGAATTGTAAGGATGTGCAACATGCTGAAAAACTTTGTGCCATGTATGATGTTATTGTGAAATGTCTTAATGCTTCTAGTGAACCCTTTTGTAAAAGTAAATGTAAGGTACTTAACATCAGACCTGGGTGGAATGAGTTTGTGGCTGAGCAGTATGCTAAGGCAAGAGAGGCCTTTAGACTCTGGTCAGAGGCAGGTAGGCCTAGAAATGGAGTATTGTTGGATAGGAAAAAATTGACAAATGCTAAAGTTAAGTATGCACTCCGTTTTATTAAGAAAAATGAAAACATGATGAGAGCAGACTCGTTAGCTAGAAAGCTACAGAATAATAACCTTAATGACTTTTGGAAGGAGGTTAAAGTAATGAATAATAATAAAACAACCTTACCGGTTGATATTGAAGGGGTTGGTGGCCCAGAAAAAATAGCTGAGCTTTGGCGTAAGCACTACAGTGACC
This sequence comes from Perca flavescens, assembly GCF_004354835.1. Taxonomy (NCBI): domain Eukaryota; kingdom Metazoa; phylum Chordata; class Actinopteri; order Perciformes; family Percidae; genus Perca; species Perca flavescens. The sequence continues at coordinate 7,948,877 of NC_041337.1, forward strand.
TTTTTAATTGTCTTAAAAGTAATTCAGTTAAAATCAATCATGAACATATTGATTTCTCAGCAGATATGATCGTTAGGGCATTAGACATTTATGATGCTATTCATATGTTGGATAACAATAAAGCCTGCGGTATGGATTGTATTACTGCAGAACATCTAAAATATGCCAGCCATAAGCTTTGCCCTCTGCTTTCCATGTGCTTTAATGGTTGTCTGGTTCATGGTGTTCTGCCAAATGCTATAATGTCTGTAATGTTAGTACCTGTGCTTAAAGACAAGTTTGGTAAGCTCAATAGTATTGACAATTATTGACCAATTGCATTAGCCAGTACCTTGTCGAAAGTACTGGAGAGAATATTGTTAACAAAGCTAGAAATGTATGTCCTTACTACTGACAATCAATTTGGGTTCAAAAGAAAACATGGAACTGACCTGTGTATCTATGCTCTTAAAGAGATTGTGTTCAGGTACACAGGTCTAAATTCATCTGTATTCCTATGTTTTATTGATGCGTCAAAGGCATTTGATAGAATTAATCATGAACGATTGTTTGAAAAATTGCTAGATAGTGGTGCCCCTAAATTGTTAGTGAGAATTTTAGCATTTTGGTATGCCCACCAAACATTTTAGGTTAAATGGGATAATGTTGTATCTGCTCCATTCTGTGTTAATAACGGAGTGCAGCAAGGAGGAATTCTGTCTCCTATTTTATTTAATGTTTATATGGATGAATTATCAAATCAGCTAAATAGGTTAAAAACCGGCTGTCTTGTGGGCAACACTATTGTTACTCATCTTATGTATGCAGACGACCTGGTCCTGCTCGGTCCATATAGTGCTGGGCTGCAGCAGATGCTGAAGGTGTGCTCTCAGTATGGCCTTGATTATGACAAAGTACAATGCTAAGAAAAGTCACATAATGATAGAAGCGATGAGGACAGGAAATCAATTTTTCCGACCTTTTATTTGTCAGATAGTCCTCTTACTGTGTGTGAGGAACTTAAATATTTAGGTCATGTCATATCTGATGACTGGACAGATGACAAAGACCTTTACCGACAGCGCTGTACATTTACTCTCAGGCTAACATGCTTATAAGGAAGTTTTCCATGTGCTCTGACTCTGAAGTGTTCTTTGTTTAGAACTTACATCACACCGCTATACACTGCTCAATTGTGGTCTAACTATAAGAAAAAAAAGTATGCAGAGGCTTAAGGTAGCATACAATGATGCAATGAGGCTGCTGCTCCGTGTCCCTAGGTGGCATAGTGCCAGTCATTTGTTTGTGTCCACTAGAGTGCCAACCTGTGAGGCACTCTTAAGACAGCTGATGTTTAGTTTCAGGTGTCGACTGGACAAGTCAGAGAACCACATAATTTAAGCTTTAGTCAGCCCTGTGAAAAGCTGTTATAGATACACTTCCAGGTTAAGACAGCATTGGTGCAATAGCCTGTATATCCTATGGGTTGATGTGTAGTTGTTGTGTATTTTTGTATATCTTTTATGTTTTTTATGCCGATTGTGTGTTTGTATGGACCTGGGTCTGCAATAAAGTTTTTATATAACAACAAAGGCTGTCACTTGAATGGCATTTTGAGCTAACGTTAGCTATCAAACAATTAGATTTCGAAATGATTTCCATCTCGTTATTGTATGTAAAGAGAAAAGTTTATTATTTTACGGATTTCACAAATTTCAGTACGACACGTTATGCTGTAAACAGTTTAAATCTGAGCATACTCACATCGGGCAGTGACACCGTGTACAGAAACTATCAGACTTCAACGGCAGAAACTCGCTGTAGCCGTTCACGGGTTCTGTAAACATTTCCATGGTAACAGAGGGCTGGACCGATCGGAGCCATCACTGTTATGCTTAGAATTGTGGGTAGTGTAGTTTCTCTCCACAAGATCTCGACTAAAACAGGTTTTTATCAGATTTATCTCATACGGACTTCTGGCTTCTACAGGAGCAGAAACCTTCGTTTCCCAACCTCGTAGCTCGTGGTCAGCCTACCCTGCAGAAACTCATGCCGTTCCCATGAGCCTCGGCTGTACTTTATGTTTACTGCTAATTACCAACTGTTAGCATGGCAACACACTTAACTAATACTGTGAACACGGGAAAACACCGGTTAAACGTCAGCATGCTATGTTAGCATTTAGCTCAAAGTGTTTACGTTAAAGTTTAACGTAAACACTGTTGGTACTGTATTTATTCTGCAAAACGTGACATGTTTATTGGTGTACACCTATTTGTAAAAATGTGTTTACTTATACGATTACAATAAACAGACAGGAGGATTTTCATTCTTAACCCCGCCCCCCCAAAGTAAGATAAATAAAAGACAGGCAACTTCATGTTACAGGAAATTTATTAAGAGCAAACTGGTATATATTGGGGCTGTCAAACAATTTTTTGTTTTTTTGTCACAACAATTGTGATTAATCGCTGAATTTCTATAGTTAATGTTTTATCAAATGATTAAAATTCTGCATATTTTGCATTTGAGAACTCTTTAAGTACATATTAACAATGTAAAGCAATTATTACCAGGGTATATTGATTGGGAATCAAAAGAATGCAAAGAGTTACTTTATGAACTTGATTTTAAGATTTGTGTTTATTATTTATTTATTTACTGTAAACAAAAGAAAAATGTGTGAATCTAGTCACACATTTGAATCTAGAGTCAATATTAGGGTTGGGTATAGTTTGGTTTGGATACCGGTGCTAAAGCGGTACTTTTAAATCAGTACTTTTAAATCGGTACCAGTGCCTTAACGGTGCCTGAACAGATACTTTTTAAGAAAGTTAAAATAAGGGTACTAACAGTTGGCGACATTAAAGAAGGGCTTGTTTGTTGCTAAGGCCATATGGTCAAAATTAAATGATTTAATAATAATATAACTATAACTTATTTCACTAGTAAATAGCTGTTGAACGACAAAAACAATCACCAGATGGGAAAAAGGCATTTAACAATAACTTTGAATGCACCACAACGGTGTAGGTTACCAGTTTCATTGAACGCACCGTCTGTGTTTTTCCTTCAAGGAGCAGCTGCAGATTGTTACATCCCAGTGTCAAAATCCTCTACAGTGAAATACTGACAAACTTTACACCGTTTAGCTTTAGCTGTCAGCATTGTAACCGTGTTTAATCCAGCTACTAGCTAACGGTAGGCTAACATTAGCTGCTGTCGAGTGTAGTGTTAACTAGCGTTACGTGTAGCGATTTTTCTGTTTCCTGTAACGTCTGTTTCAGAGCATCGGAGAGAAGTGCAGGCATATCAGTGGCACCGGAATGAGGCACCGAAATCTGCGTTGCTGTTGCTGCTGCAGCAGGATCTGTTACGAGGAAGTATGGCAAAGTGTGGCAAAGGGTCAAAATAGCAGCCTGTTGCTATGCTGCATGACGCCAAGCCGAGTGAAGTGAAAATAAATTAATAAATGGCGGCATGAGAGTAAAAAAAAAATTAACGCATTATTCTCGGTCTTTAATCGCGTCGCAAATAACTCATTAATGCTGAAAGCCCTAGTGTGTGTGTACACACACACACACTACAGCTGTCAGCATTTTTTTTTTGTATTCACTTAGAACAACCTAACTCTTATTTGGAAGACTAACAGTGGAATGCCTTTGTAGCCTTTGTAGCAATTGTTTCCTGTTTAACTAGCTAATGCTTTGTCTCTTTTAATACTCCTCTTCCTCACCTTCCAATGCGTTAACTCCAACCATAAACATGCTGATGTCCCCTCTGGTCCTACAGGAGTTTTATTTTGAACAGCCAAACTGGTAATTAATAAAACAGTTTTAGAACATATTTAAGACAGAATGGAATCAATTGTTTCCTGTTTAACTAGCACCTTTTAATATTCCTCTCCGTCCTCCTCTCCCCCCCCCTCAATAGAGTCGACTCCAACCTCCTCATAATCCTTCTCCAGAGCTGCCATGTCCTCTCTGGCCTCAGAGAACTCTCCCTCCTCCATCCCCTCACCCACATACCAGTGAACAAAGGCGCGCTTAGAGTACATCAGATCAAACTTGTGGTCAAGCCGAGCCCAGGCCTCTGCAATAGCAGTGGTGTTG